>NC_141534.1:125218235-125520000 GCF_021556685.1 Rattus norvegicus
ATCCATGATTAATAAATAATAAAAAACAATGTATACTAAAGAAAGAGCCATCCTGATAGACATTAATTCTTTTGTGAGCTTATGTGGGGGAAGGATAACAGCAAAGGCAACGGGAATGATGCATCATGATTCCAAATTTCTAGCACCAATATAATATGTGAGTTTTATGATGTTTCCCTTGACCATTTGTGGGTATTCCTTGAAAAAAGAGAGCTCACATTGTTGAAATGCATAAAATAATACTAGAAAACAAGTAATACTGTAATTAATCAATTTGTTGTACAGCAGTTTCTTTATGTGGCATTAAATATTCTCTTAGTCCTCTGACAGTGTACAAAAATAGCAAAATAGGTAGATTCAAAATTCTTAACATCACTAAAATAAGACAATTTTGGTCTTAGGTGTTACTTAAATTTCGGTTCATTCCATGAGTTACATTCTTACTAGAGAAGAGTCTTAGGAACTAAATGCTCCAAATTAGAATTTTATAAACAATGCTTTAATGAATTCTCATCCACTTCTTATATATGAGTGATTTTGAAAGCCATTTTACAGTATGGAGAATAATTTCTCTAGGGAAAATAAATCTGTGAGACAACTAAGGTTGAAAATGAGAGGACTACTTCGAGAAGCAATACTGTAGCTAAATAAAAATTAAATTTCAGACAATATCTATGAGCTTGTGAGATTCAAAAAATTATCACGATATTTGTAATAATTATTTCATCCTCACATGTTTTTCTTTTTACTTTTTCCCAATTTTTATTAAATTGGATATTTCTTATTTACATTTCAAATGTTATTCCATTTCCCAGTTCCCTGTCCATCAGACCCCTAACTCCCCCTCCCCTTCTCTGAATGTAGGAATACAGTAATATAGGAGTAGTCAGCAGCAGGAATCTTCTGGTTTCTGCATGTTCCAAGAACTGTACTGACCAGGTCCCACAGCTCCCTGCAACCAAATCCCTTGGGGGAGAGAGCTGGACACTGAGAAATGTGGACAATCCTGAGAGCTCAGATAAGACAACTAATTCTTCCCACATTCCTGACCCTAGAGGAATGCCTAGCCCCTTCAGTACACGCTGGGCATAGGCACCTAGGAGCAGTCAGGGGGAGATATAGAGACAAAGTTTGGAGCAGAGACTGAAGAAATTGTCATTTGGAGCCGGATCTACCTGGGGATTCAGCCCATATACATATAGCTACCAAATCCACACAGTATTGCTTATGCCAAGAAGTGCATGCTAAAAGGAGCCAGCTATAGCTATATTCTGAAATGCTCTGACAAAGCATGGCGAACTCAGAGACAATTGCTTGCAGCTAACCATGGAAATGAGATTAGGGTCCCCAATGGAGGAGACAGAGAAAGGAATGAAAAAGCTTAAGGGTATTGCAACCTCATAAGAACAATACCACCAATCAGAGCTCACAAAGAGTAATTCACCATCAGAAGAGTACTCATGGACAAACCCATGTATTCAGTGGCCTATGTGGCAGAGGATGGTTTTGTTGGGGACCAAAGGGTGTAGAATCCCTTGGTGCTGCCAAGGCTGGACCCTCAGTGTAGGGGAATATCACGGCAGGGCAGTTAGAATGGGTGGATGGTTTGGTGGGGAACACCCTCATAGAAGAATGGGCTATGCTAAGGGTTAGGGGGTTATATCCAGGAAACCTCGAAAGGGAATAACATTTGAAGTGTAAATAAAAAAGTATTCAAAAATAAATCAATAAGTAAATAAATAAAGAAAGAAATAAATAAAATGAAAGTTGAGAACCATTAGACTTTCGTGTTCTATGTGTGTATAAAATCAACTGCTCATTGAATTGTGCTTTATTTCTGGACTTTGAATTCTTATCCACTGGTCAAAAATGCATAATTATTATGTACATACATTCTGTAATACATAAAATATGTGTTTGATACTTTATATGTGCATTTTATTCTGGATTTTTTCTCAACTTTACTCAAGTTGAGTTTTCTGTAATTAGAGAAGATCAGTTGAACTGTGTCTACCAAGTAACCTGATTAAAAATCTGTAGGTCATTTTCATAATTGTTGATTGATATGAGAGGACCCAGCTCTCTTTGTGTGGCCCTTTACCTGGTTAGGGTTTATTGGTGTGTATAAGGAATCATTCTGAACTACCCACAGGGAGCAAACTGGTAAGCAGTAGCATGGCTTCTGCCTAAGTCCCTGCTTCCATTCCCTGCCTTGAGTTAATGTCTTGTCTTCACTCCATGATAGTGTGTGACATCAGATTTTTAAGTTGAAATAGACACTTTTATACCCCAAGGAAAATATTTCTTTTACTACTGCACTAAGTATCATTTGTGAAAATTCTGCAATCTAAATGTTAGACTTATAAGAAATCAAGATTACATAGAGTTTTGTGGATACTTTCAGAAAAACAAAGAATTACACCTGATGCAATGAATCATAGAGTGAAGAGAAAACTATATGTCTTAATAAATACAAATGTCATTGAAGATAAAGATTACTTCTGTAGGATTTATTGCGAATAGAAACCAAAAAACCATGTAAAAATAATAGGCTAGTAGAATTCCTTTCTCTTCCTCTTAAAAATATGATGACATTGTTGAAGCTATCACATATTTCATCTGCTGGACATAAAAAATCAAGCTTTAACTAACTAGAAAATTATTTCTGTTAGCTATATTGAATACTAATATAGAGTACTATTCAATTGCTAGCAAAACATGATGATTTGTAGCTATTGCAAGACATTGCAATCTACAATAATGACATGTGAGGCAAAATGTACCGATGGTGAAATAGCACTGAGACTGTTTATAGGCCTAAACAACCACTTTATTGCAGTTGAGGCTTTCTTCAAAGCGTGAGGAATCAGTCCTGGAACTGAAAACATAATTAAAATGCATGCTGAGGGAACTTTTAGGTCCCAGAATAAAATCATTTGATGCTATTCTAAATGGTCAGTTTCACACACACAAATACATCTTTTATTATATCCAGTAGTTTTTGCCAATCTTAGTGTTTGTTTACATGTAATTAATGTTGCATTTAGTGTTGATCATTACACAAATGAATAGCCACCAGAAACTCCAAGTACACTCCAAATGTGTACTCATCTATTGTTCAGTCACATACCTGGGCTCACTTAGCACTGATGACAGCCTGATGCACGAGGGTCACTTTTCCTTAGAAATGTAGCCACTGGTAAGGATACAGAGAACATATTTTGAATTAAGAGAGACAATATATGACAACGTCAGAGCCAGAATTACATATATGGTGACGAATATTAATAACATCTTGGAACAAGACAAGGATGTTCATTCTCTTGCCTACTTATTATATTATTAGGAGTCAATTCAAGGGAAAGAGTGAAGGAGAAAAATGTAACAATTATGGAATATCAGTGGTTAAATATGTTCATTTGAATATCATCTTATATTATATGTAAATTTTCCTTAATTTTAAACAAGAAACCTATTGCTACTGATTGACCCCACAAAGATAACAGGATAAAAATTTAGCACAAAATAATTCAGTAAGTTTCATGTATAACAAAATTACTATTTAAGAAATCATAGAAAAACATGCCATTCACAAACCATGTAAGCACACATGCACACACACCCACACATGAACACACACACATGCAAAACGTAAAAGGGTACGCTGACAATTCAAGAAAGTAAAAATATTAAAGAAATTTCAGGATAAAATTCCTCCATGGTTATGGGATAACAGAACTATTACATTACAAATGGCATTCTTCCAAAAGCAATTCACACATTTAATGTAATCTCCAACCAAAATTTTTCATACACAATTAAAAATGTAATTGTAATTTCATATGGGAACAAGAAGTTTCACTTTGGTCAAAAACAAAGAGAAAAAGAAAAACAACAACACAGTAAAAGCCATGCATAATAGAACAGAATGAATTGTCAGGATCCCAGATATCAATCACATTATCCTATACAGCTGAAGTGAAAAGTCTACACACTATATCAGAAAAGTTAATACATGAATCAATTGATTAGAAATGAGGACTTACATATAATCCCACAGTGATATCTGTTGGTTTAATAAAATTTAAAAATATTAATAAATTATTCTGATCAATGGAAATTGCTGCACATAAAAGAATGAAACAACATATTTATTAACTGCTCCCCAATTCTCGACTGCAAATGTTTCAACGATTGTAGCATAAGACCCGATGTCTTGAATCTAAAAGAGGACAAGTAGGTAGTAAATTTTAACTCATTCACATAAGATAGAACTTTTAGACAGGACATTTGATATCATAAGAATAGGGTAAAAATTATTAAATATATCTATAGAAATAAAGCCATAATATGTAAGTGGCATTTTAAGCATTTATATGAAACCTATTGACTAACAAGAAAGCCTTTCTTGGAGAGATTTCTCTATAAAATGAGCCTGTACATTAAAAATATATAAAAATCTCTAGAACTGTTTTCTATTCCATATGGAAAAATAATAAACTCACATAGACAAAACAGTCCTGAACTATAAGATAACTTCAGACAGAATCGAAAGTACTGGCCTCAAGCCATACTGCGAGGAATAACGATAAAAACTATAGGGTATTTGTACAGAAAAAGACAGGATGATCAATTTATTGGAATCAAAACGCCAGAAATAATCTTCCATATCTACGGACATTTATCGACAAAGAAACCAAAACCATATTTAAAAAACAATCTTCAACAAATGGTGATAGTCTATCTGATGACTACAGGTTGAAGAATGGAAATAGTTCCAAATTTATCACCCTGCATAAAACTTAAGTCCAACTGGATATAATAAAACAAGATGGATTAAAATATTCTTGAATACACACATGCAGGAGACAATTTCCTAAAGAGAACACCAACAGCTCTGGTTCTAAGAGCAACAATAGATAAATTGGACCTCATGAAACTGCACAGCTTTTTTAAGGTCTAGAACACTGCTAATAAGACTAAACAAAAGACTACAGATTGGGAAAGGATCTTCACCAACCCTCCATCTGACAAAGGGCTAATATCCCAAGTTTATAAAGAACTCAAGAAGTTAAACACAAACATCCCAAAACACCCAATTAAAATATACAGAACAGAGTTAAGCACAGAATTCTCAACAGAAGATTCTCGAATTGCCTACTATTTATTGTTGAAGGTGAGTGTTATTTAGGTATCCTGAATATCATGGGTGAGTTCTCAGAAGCTGTTAAAAGTTTGAGATGTAAAAATAGATATATAAATGTTTTTTTCAGTATCTTTTGAGCCCTAAGAAGAGATGGGTTAAAGTAGTGAATATATCCAGTCAGTAAGAAAGACAGAAACTTTTTAATCATAAGGAAATATTACTGTGGGTATAAATAAAATACTATGTAAAATAAAATGAAAGGAACACACATTTGTATGTGTTTGTGTATTTATGTGTGTATGTGGGTGTGTTTGTGTTTGTGTGTGTGTGTGTGTGTGTGTGTGTGAGAGAGAGAGAGAGAGAGAGAGAGAGAGAGAGAGAGAGAGAGAGAGAGAGAGAGAAACACATTGAGAAATGCCCACATGTACACACGTACATGCACACAAGAATTTCAAGTTCATGGGTAGAAGTCTAAGCTCTACTTAAAGTAGGCATTTCTTTTTTTCCACTAAATGGATCCTAAAGATTAAGTTCAAATTTTCTGAATTGGTAGGCTGGCCCTTATCCAGCTGACTCAACTTTTTTGAGGCTTAAAAATGTTATACTTTTAATGCATAAATAAGTTTTAAATTGTTTTTAATTCAGGAAAAAATACATTTTTCATTCTCTCCCTCAAAACATCCGTGTATTACTCTCCAGTCCATTCATTAAATTAATGACCTTTTCCCCATATCGAAATTACTATATGCAGATATATATATATATATATATATATATATATATATTTACTCCACCATATGTCTGTGTTTAACCTGTTCTGTCTGTATAATTTTGCATGTATATGTTTTCAGAGGTGATCATTTGTAATTGAACCCACCACCTGATGTGTTTATCTCTGATAAAAACCACCTCTCACACTACGAATTTTTACACTTGCCTAACATACTTTTCATAGTGTTGAGCTTCATGAAGTTCTCTGAATGGGTTTGGTTGTTCAAGTGGATCATCCTTGTTAAGCATGTTTATTTGTCATACAATATATTTTGACATTGTTCTCCTCAGATAGTCCAGTGTCCAATTTTCTGAGAAACCTCCAGACTGATTTCCAGAATGGTTGTACCCGTCTGCAATCCCACCAACAATGGAGGGGTGTTCCTCTTTCTCCCCATCCTCGCTAGCATTTGCTATCACCTGAGTTTTTGATCTTAGCCATTCTCACTGGTGAGAGGTGAAGCAGTCCCACTCAAATCAGGGACTAGACAAGCTTGCCTAATCTCTCCCTACTTATTCAGTATAGTAATCGAAGTCCTATTCAGAGTGATCAGACAAAAAATGAGGTAAAAGGGATACAAATTGGAAAGGAAGAAGTCAAAATATTGCAGATGATAGGATAGTATACATAAGTGACCCCAAAAGTTCCACCAGAGAACTCGTAAACCTGATTAACAACTTCAGCCAAGTGGCTAGATATAAAATTAATTCAAACAAATGAGAAGCTTTCATGTGCTCAAATGATAAAAAGGCTGGGATGAAATTAGAAAAATGAGACCCTTCACAAATGTCCCAAATAACAAAATATCCCAGTGTGACTCTAACCAAGCAAGTGAAAGGTCTTTATGACAAGAACTTAAATTCTCTGAGGAAAGAAATAGAAGAATTTCTCAAAAGACCGAATGATCTCCCACCCTCAGGGATGAGCAGGACTGATATAGTAAAAATGGCCATTTTGCCAAAAGCAATCTACAGGTTCAATGCAAACTTCATAAAAATTCCAACTCAATTGTTCAAAGAGTTAGAAAGAACAATTTGCAAATCCATTTGGAATACAAAAAAAAAAAAACCTAAGATAGCAAAAACTATCCTCAATAATTAAAGATCTGGGGAAATCACCATCCCTGGCCTCAGGCAGTATTACAGGGCAATATTGATAAAAACTGTATGGCATTGGTACAGAGATAGGCAGGTACATCAATGGAATAGAATTGAAGACCCAGGTCACTTGATCTATGACAAAGGACCCAAAACCGTTCAGTGGAAAAAAGAACTTTTTCAAAAAATGGTGCTGGTTCAACTGGAGAGCAGCATGTGAAAGAATGTAAATCAACTCATTCTTAACATCCTGTACAAACCTGAAGTCCAAGTAGATCAAGTAGATCAAGGACATCCACATCAAACCTGATAACCTCAAATAATAGAAGAAACAGTAGTGAAGATTCTGAAGCACATGCAGACTGGGGATATTTTCCTGAACAAAACACCAGTGGCTTATGCTCTAGGATCGTGAATCGACAAATAGAACCTCATAAAACTGCAAAACTTCTGTAAGACAAAGGACACTGTCATTAGGACAAGATGGCAAAAAACAGTTTGGGAAAAGATCTTACCAATCCTACAACAGATAAAGGGATAATATCCAAAATATACAAAGAACTCAAGTAGGTACACTACAGAGCACCAAATAACCCTGTTTTTAACATGTGGTACAGAGCTAAACAAAGAATTCTCAACTGAGGAATACTGAATGACTGACAGGCACCTAAAGAAATATTCAAAATCCTGGGACAAATGCTAAAGAAAAGGACCCTGAGATCCATCTCACACCAGTCAGAATGGCTAAGATCAAAAACTCAGGTGAAAACACATGCTGGCAAAGATATGGAGGAAGAGGAACACTCCTCCATTGTTGGTGGGATTGCAAACTGGAAGAATGACTCGGGAAATCAGTTTGGAGGTTCCTCAGAAACCTGGACATTGCAATTCCTGAGGACACAATACACCTCTCCTGGACATATACCCAAATGGTGCTCCCACATACATCAAAGACACATGGTCCACTATGTTCATAGCAGCCTAATTTATAATAGCCAGAAGCTAGAAAGAATCCAGATGTCCTTCAACAAAGGAATGGATACAGAAATCGTGGTATATGTACACAATGGAATATTACTCAGCTATCAAAAACAATGCCTTCATGTAATTAATATGCAAATGGGTGGAATTAGAAAATATCATCCTGAATGAGGTAACCCAATCACAAAAAAAAACCCAAAACAACAACAACAAAAACAACAACAATAACAACAACAACAACAACAACAAAATAAAACACACATGGTATGCACTCACTGATATGTGGACATTAGCTCTAAATCTCGAATTACCCAAGATACAATCCACTTACAACATGAAATTCAAGAAGGAGGATGACTAAAGATTGGATGCTTCAGTCCTTCTTAATGAGAGAATAAAAATATTCATAGGAGGGGTTCTGGAGATAAAAGTAGGAGCAGAGACTGAAAGAATGGCCATTCGGAGCTTGCCCCACATATGGATCCAGCCCATATACATACATCTACCAAACCCACACAATATTGTTGATGCCATGAATTATATGCAGACAGAAAGTTTATATAGCTGTCTCCTGAGATGTTCTGCCAGAGCATGACAAATTCAGAGGTAAATGCTCAGAGCCCACAAATGAACTGAAAATAGTGTCCCCATTGGATAATTTGGAGAAAGGATTGAAGGAGCTGAAGTGGTTTGCACCCCTTTAAGAACAACAATACCAAACAGTGACTAAACCACCATACAAAGAGAACACATGGACACACCCGTGGCTCTAGCTGCATATGCAGCAGAGGATGGCCTTGTTTGGCACCAATAGGTGGAGAAGTCCTAAAATAAGACAATTTTGGTCTTAGGTGTTATTTAAATTACGGTTGAATCCATGAGTTACATTCTTACTAGAGAAGAGCCTTGGGAACTAAATGCTCCAAATTAGAATTTTATAAACAATGCTTTAATGAATTCTCATCCACTTCTTATATATGAGTGATTTTGAAAGCCATTTTACAGTATGGAGAATAATTTCTCTAGGGAAAATAAATCTGTGATACACCTAAGATTGAAAATGAGAGGTCTACTTCGAGAAGCAATACTGTAGCTAAATAAAAATTAAATTTCAGACAATATCTATGTGCTTGTGAGATTCAAAAAATTATCAGGATATTTGTAATAATTATCTCATCCTCACATGTTTTTCTTTTTACTTTTTCCCAATTTTTATTAAATTGGATATTTCTTATTTACATTTCAAATGTTATTCCATTTCCCAGTTCCTTGTCCATCAGACCCCTAACTCCCCCTCCCCTTCTCTGAATGTAGGAATACAGCAATATAGGAGTAGTCAGCAGCAGGAATCTTCTGGTTTCTGCATGTTCCAAGAACTGTACTGACCAGGTCCCACAGCTCCCTGCAACCAAATCCCTTGGGGGAGAGAACTGGACACTGAGAAATGTGGACAATCCTGAGAGCTCAGATAAGACAACTGATTCTTCCCACATTCCTGACCCTAGAGGAATGCCTAGCCCCTTCAGTACACGCTGGGCATAGGCACCTAGGAGAAGTCAGGGGGAGATATAGAGACAAAGTTTGGAGCAGAGACTGAAGAAATTGTCATTTGGAGCCGGCTCTACCTGGGGATTCAGCCCATATACATATAGCTACCAAATCCACACAGTATTGCTTATGCCAAGAAGTGCACGCTGAGAGGAGCCAGCTATAGCTATATTCTGTAATGCTCTGAAAGAGCGTGGCGAATTCAGAGACAATTGCTTGCAGCTAACCATTGAAATGAGATTAGGGTCCCCATTGGAGGAGATAGAGAAAGGAATGAAGGAGCTTAAGGGTGTTGCAACCCCATAAGGGTGTTGCAACCCCATAAGAACAATACCAACCAACCAGAGCTCCCAAAGAGTAATTCACCATCAGAAGGGTACTCATGGACAGACCCATGTCTCCACTTGCCTATGTAGCAGAGGATGGTTTTGTTGGGGACCAAAGGGTGGAGAATTCCTTGGTTCTGCCAAGGCTGGACCCTCAGTGTAGGGGAATGTCACGGCAGGGCAGTGAGAATGGGTGGATGGTTTGGTGGGGAACACCCTCATAGAAGAATGGGCTAAGGTAAGGGATAGGGGGGTGGTTATATCCAGGAAACCTCGAAAGGGAATAACATTTGAAGTGTAAATAAAAAATATTCAAGAAAATAAATAAATAAATAAAATGAAAGTTGAGAACCATTAGACTGTTGTGTTTTATGTGTGCATAAAATCAACTGCTCATAGAATTGTGCTTTCTTTCTGGACTTTGAATTCTTATCTACTGGTCAAAATGTATAATAATTACGTACATACATTCTGTAATATATAAAATATGTGTTTGATACTTTATATGTGCAATTTATTCTGGATTTTTTCTCAACTTTACTCAAGTTGAGTTTTCTGTAATTGGAGAACATCAGTTGAACTGTGTCTACAGGGTAACCTGATTAAAAATCTGTAGGTCATTTTCATAATTTATGATTAATATGAGAGGACCCAGCCCCTTTTGTGTGGCCCTATACCTGGTTAGGCTTTATTGGTGTGTATAAGGAATCATTCTGAACTACCCACAGGGAGCAAACTGGTAAGAAGTAGCATGGCTTCCATTCCCTGCCTTGAGTTAATGTCTTGTCTTCACTCCGTGATAGTGTGTGACTTCAAACTTTTAAGATGAAATAGACACTTTTATACCCCAAGGAAAATATTTCTTTTACTACTGTACTAAGTATCATTTGTGACAATTCTGCAATCTAAATGTTAGACTTATAAGAAATCAAGATTATGTAGAGTTTTGTGGATACTTTCAGAAGAACAAAGAATTACACCTGATGTAATGAATCAGAGAGTGAAGAGTAAAACTATATGTCTTAATAAATACAAATGTCATTGAAAGACAAAGATTACTTCTGTTGGATTTATTGCTCATAGTAACCAAAAAAGCATATAAAAATAATAGGCTAATAGAATATTTTCCTCTTCCTCTTAAAAATATGATGACATTGTTGAAGCTATCACATATTTCATCTGCTGGACATAAAAAAATCAAGCTTTAACTAACTAGAAAATTATTTCTGTTAGCTATATTGAATACTAATATAGAGTACTATTCAATTGCTAGCAAAACATGATGATTTTTAGCTATTGAAGGACATTGCAATCTACAATAATGACATGTGAGGCAATATGTACCAATGGTGAAATAGCAGTGAGACTGTTTATAGGACTAAACAACCTCTTTCTTTATTGCAGTTGAGACTTTCTTCAAAGAGTGAGGAATCAGTCCTGGAACTGCAAACATAATTAAAATGCATGCTGAGGGAACTTTTAGGTCCCAGAATAAAATCATTTGATGCTATTCTAAATGGTCAGTTTCACACACAGACAAGTACATTTTTTATTATATCCAGTAGTTTTTGCCATTCTTAGTGTTTGTTTACATGTAATTAATGTTGCATTTAGTGTTGATCATTACACAAATGAATTAACCACCAGAAAATCCAAGTACACTCCTAATGTGTACTCATCTATTGTTCAGTCACATACCTGGGCTCACTTAGCACTGATGACTGCCTGATGAGCAAGGGTCACTTTTCCTTAGAAATGCAGCCACTGGTAAGGATACAGTGAACATATTTTGAATTAAGAGAGACAATACGTGACAACGTCAGAGCCAGAATTACATATATGGTAACAAATATTACTGACATTTTGGAAGAAAACAAGAATGTTCATTCTTTTGCCTACTTATTATATTAGGAGTCAATTCAAGGGAAAAAGTGAAGGAGAAAAATGTAACAAAAATGGAATATCAATGGTTAAATATGTTCATTTGAATATCATCTTATTTTATATGTAAATTTTCCTTAATTTTAAACAAGAAACCTATTGCTACTGAAGGACCCCACAAAGGTGACAGGATAAAAAATTAGCACAAATGATTCAGTAAGTTTCATTTATAACAAAATTACTATTTAAGAAATCATAGAAAAACATGCCATTCATAAACCATGCAAGCACACATGCACACACACCCACACATGAATACACACACATCCAAAACGTAAAACGGTACGCTGACAATTTAAGAAAGTAAAAATATTAAAGAAATTTCAGGATAAAATTCCTCCATGGTTATGAGATAACAGAGCTATTACATTACAAATTGCATGATTCTAAAAGCAGTTCACACATTTAATGTAATCTCCAACCAAAATTTTTCATACACAATTAAAAATGTTATTGTAATTTCATATGGGAACAAGAAGTTTCACTTTGGCCAAAAACAAACAGAAAAAGAAAAACAACAACAACAACACAGTAAGAGCCATTCATAATAGAACAGAATGCAAATCAACTCATTCTTAACATCCTGTACAAACCTGAAGTCCAAGTAGATCAAGGACATCCACATCAAACCTGATAACCTCAAATAATAGAAGAAACAGTAGTGAAGATTCTCAAGCACATGCAGACTGGGGAAATTTTCCTGAACAAAACACCAGTGGCTTATGCTCTAAGATTGTGACTGACAAATAGAACCTCATAAAACTGCAAAACTTCTGTAAGACAAAGGACACTGTCATTAGGACAAGATGGCAAAAAACAGATTGGGAAAAGATCTTACCAATCCTATAACAGATAAAGGGATAATATCCAAAATATACAAAGAACTCAAGTAGGTACACTACAGAGCACCAAATAACCCTGTTTTTAACATGTGGTACAGAGCTAAACAAAGAATTCTCAACTGAGGAATATTGAATGACTGAGAGGCACCTAAAGAAATGTTCAAAATCCTGGGACAAATGATAAAGGAAAGGACCCTGAGATCCATCTCACTCCAGTCAGAATGGCTAAGATCAAAAACTCAGGTGAAAACACATGCTGGCAAAGATATGGAGAAAGAGGTACACTCCTCCATTGTTGGTGGGATTGCAAACTGGAAGAACGACTCGGGAAATCAGTTTCGAGGTTCCTCCGAAAATTGGACATTGCAATTCCTGAGGACCCAGCTATACCTCTCTTGGACATACACCCAAATGGTGCTCCAACATACATCAAAGACACATGGTCTACTATGTTCATAGCAGCCTAATTTATAATAGCCAGAAGCTAGAAAGAATCCAGATGTCCTTCAACAAAGGAATGGATACAGAAATCGTGGTATATGTACACAATGGAATATTACTCAGCTATCAAAAACAATGACTTCATGTAATTAATATGCAAATGGGTGGAATTAGAAAATATCATCCTGAATGAGGTAACCCAATCACAAAAAAACCCAAAACAAAAACAACAAAAACAACAACAATAACAACAACAACAACAACAACAACAACAACAACAAAATAAAACACACATGGTATGCACTCACTGATGTGTGTACATTAGCTCTAAATCTCGGATTACCCAAGATACAATCCACTTACAACATGAAATTCAAGAAGAAGGATGACTAAAGATTGGATGCTTCAGTCCTTCTTAATGAGGGAATAAAAATATTCATAGGAGGAGTTATGGAAATAAAAGTAGGAGCAGAGTCTGAAAGAATGGCCATTCGGAGCTTGCCCCACATATGGATCCAGCCCATATATATACATCTACCAAACCCACACAATATTGTTGATGCCAAGAATTATATGCTGTCAGAAAGTTTATATAGCTGTCTCCTGAGATGTTCTGCCAGAGCATGACAAATTCAGAGGCAAATGCTCAGAGCCCACAATTGAACTGAAAATAGGGTCCCCATTGGAGAAGTTGGAGAAAGGATTGAAGGAGCTGAAGTGGTTTGCACCCCTTTAAGAACAACAATACCAATCAGTGACTAAACCACCATACAAACCCGTGGACACACCTGTGGCTCTAGCTGCATATGTAGCAGAGGATGGCCTTGTTTGGCACCAATAAGTGGAGAAGTCCTTTGTCCTGCTATGTCTGTAATATTTGGTGTAGGTGAATATCATGGTTGGGAAGTTAGAATGGATGGGTGCTTTGGTGGGGAAAAATCTCATAAAAGAGGGAGGGGTATGTGTTAGGGGGTTTATGGATGGGAAACAAGAAAAGGGGATGACATTTGAATGTAAATAAAGTATGTTCAATCAAAAAAGCTGTAAGGGGAAAAATTATGCCAATTTTAAAGACAGTTAATTTAGAACAATATTTTATTGTTTGCTACTGTATATAAGTGTTTGAATAATTTTCTATGGAGAACATGTCTGAAGAGGACTGGAGACTGAGTCCTCAGCTCCACTCTGACTTGCATCACAGATCATGGGAAGCAGACACATAGGTGATGTTAATTGAACACAGTTTCTCTGAATGAGTTGTTAGCAATTTTAACTGTTGAGAAATCCTTTTGGGTAAAGGGAGGTATTTTAATAAAGAATGGAAAATATTAATAGTCAAATGGCCTTTTTTTAAGTGTAACAAAAGTTTGGAAAGCTGCTATCACATTCAGAGTATATTGGAGAGTAAAATTGTCTCCACAGGTTGAGTATTGACTGCAACAGCCTATAAACACTGATAAAACCAAAATGCCTTCACATGAAGACTATGCTGAAGTTTCTTTTTATATCATCAAAAGAAAAAACTGCTTTACTGACAGCCTAAAGAGAATAATATTAAAAGACAAAAATAAAGGTTGCTTAAAGTAATATTTCTACGTAGATGAGAGAATGTACTTTATCACATGACAACAGCTTATATAACTATATACTACAATATTTGGCTCTATGAGGAAATTACAGAAAGCGAAAATAATAACATACTAATCAGACAGAAATGTTGGAATGAATTACAGAATATTTTCTCACAATTTTTAACATCTCATGTTATGAGGACTCAGACATAATCCTTTCACAAGGGTCTAGAATTCACCTAAATCTTCAGACTGGTTATAAATCTCAGCATCCCTCCCCACCTGTATCAGTAATTCCAGTGATTGGAAATTTTCAAGGAATTTTACATTTAAGTTTATTTTACTATGAAGAGTTTAGGTAAACCTAGTCTTTGATGATAGAATTCATGAAAAACAGTAGGGTTGTTTATTGGAAAGGAGAGATATGTTTTTTAAAAGATAAGATTTTCAAAAAAAAAGATAATATTTTCTTTAAATAAAAAAAAAACCTGAATTATTGGATTGACACTGTAAAACACAAGTACACCACTTTACAAACATGTACAAAGCTCTGGAGCTACAAGCCTGAAAGTATAATGGAAAAGAGTCACAGCAGAAACAAGAGCAAGCAGCATCAACAACAACAAAACACTTATATGTCCTATAAATGGCATTATTTCCTTCCGCAATGAAATTTAATCCCGAATACTGAATCTTCTATTTGGATCTACATAGTTTTTCACATATAATTCTATTTTAATAAGAACCATTTTTCTATGACCAAGAATCAATCTGTCTGTATATCTGTGTTTATTTTTCATCCCTCATCTTTTCACGATGATGTCTTACCACTCTGATCTTTTCTGACCCAGTCTTCATCAGTAATTAATCATTTTCCCTCCATTGCTCCTTCACTGGTTCTTCAGTTATTAATGAATTGTCAGTATTCTATGGTATACACTGATAAAACCAAAATGTCTTCACACGAAGACTATGCTGAAGTTTCTTTTTATATCATAAAAAAAAACTGCTTTGCTGACAGCCTAAAAAGAATAATATTAAAAGACAAAAAGGGAAATGTTGCTTAAAGTAAGAGAGACCACGCCCCATACACTGTAATTGACACAATACTTGATGACAAATTATATGGCACGGAAGCAAGTATCACCTATATAACGTTGTTTGTACTTCTCTCTGTGTGTGTGTGTGTGTGTGTGTGTGTGTGTGTGTGTATGTATATATATATGCAGATATATTTAAGAAATTCAGAATTACAGCATATTCTGATAAAGAATCACATCTAAATTTACATATAATAATTTTTAAAAAGCCTACGAATTTGCTGAAAATTCCATGAAAATTTTTCATTTTAAAACTATGCTTACTGAATCGTGACTTCTGTAATCCCTGATTCAATTCTGAATCGTTCACTTCCTTCTTTTAGCCGCATTCCAAGATTAACGGGAAAAATACAAAGGCGAGACTTGTATTATCAGTAATAATTGCGAAGACAAGATTCAATCAAAGAAATCCTGAATGTAACAAAAGGGAAAACAAACCACTTTCCAGTGTTCCCACTACCACAGGAATTGAATGAAGTGGGTGTCACTTCTTGGCTCCAAGGGAAGTTGAAAACCGTAAGGACTTCTGCTCTTTGTAGTTTCACAATATTTTCTCTTGCCAGAAGCCAGGGTCTGAGAGGGAGGGACAACACTCTGCGCAGCACTTTTATGACTCATTTGCTGTAGACCTTCTATTTACTGGATCAGTTTGCTGCAATCGGATACATGCTGTTGTTGAGGATACAGAAAGGAAAAGGACTTTCTCAGCTTTAAGCTGGTTTTATATCAGTCGGATTTTCTAGACAGCATCTTTTACGAATAGCTGTGTTTCTAAATCAACTCATCAGAATAATTTATGAATGAGATTTAAAAATAATTTTTAACAAGGAAATATACTTTCAATCCTAATGCATATGTTCAATTACTTCATCCAGAAGAAATTAAATCGCTGATGGTTTCTTCGGCCAGTCTTGATAAGCAGTTTTGTCTTACCGTAACTTTTCATGCTAATTTATGGTGCTTGGTTGACACATCCTTGTGTAACCTCTCTCACCCTCTCCCTTCCCCTTTCCCAATTCCCTTTCCCTCTCCTCCCCCTCTCTCTTTTGAATATAATGGGAAAAGGAGTGGATCTGGGTGAGAGGAGAGATAATGGGGAGAGCTGCATGGAATTGGTGGAGGGAATTGAGATGTAATGAATGAGAGAAGAATAACAGGAGAATAACGATAGAAAATCATGAATGTAAGACAATAGAAATTGAATATAACTAATACTGAAGAACAAGATTTAAAAATTTGGGTTAAGGCCACACTTTATGTAAGTATATTTCGAAGGAAAAGGACACTTTAGAAATAGAATTATGGGGGCTGGAGAAATGGCTCAGTGGTTAAGAGCACTGAATGCTCTTACAGAGGTCCTGAGTTCAAATCGCAGTAAAAATCTGGTGGCTCACAACCAACTGTAATGGAATCTGACACCCTCTCTGGTGTGTCTGAAGACAGCTACAGTGTACTATCAGTAATAATTGCAAAGACAATAATATAATATTTATAATAAATAAATAAATGTTTTTAAAAAATAGAATTATGTTTACTCTAGGAAAGGCTGATCTTCTCAGCGGTTGGTACAAATTACGAAGAAGAGTTTAACATGAAAAAACAAATAAATAGACCTTTTTAAGTGGTGGTACACAGTGTTACATCCATGTTGCAGGACCTCAAAAGATATTTTGTAAATACATAAGCATCTTAATTATGAGCTCTAGATCAATGTCACCGATGGTCCTGTCACAGCATGTCATACTGAAAGCCCTCCGAATAGGGTTTCAGGGTTTTTATTACGGTTACAGCAAATTTTTGGAATTTGTGTAAGGTTCAGCAGGTTAATATTTTAACAATGGCATTTTGGGATACACTGTAGTAACCGCACACAGGGAAAGAACTACCGGATGAACAGAATGGCTAAGTTACCTGTTCTCTGCAGGATGTCATAAGGTAAATGTATAATCTGTTATTTTACCCTGACTGGCTGGCTGTTGCTAAATGGGGTGGATTCCCATAGAATGTTTGCTCAGCTAGACTTTTGTGATTTTCTTCCTAGAGTTGGAGTTTAGCCCCTAGTCTCTCATAAAATAGGGTTGCTTCAAAAACAGATTTGATTGGGCTTTACAACAGGTTGATGATTTTGATTAGAATCATTCTAAGAGTGATTAAAGAGTGTTTGATTCAAGGGGTAAGAATTTTATTCCACATGCAAAACAAACCTAGGGGAATATGGGACAATCCTCATGCTGACTTCTGAGTATCACCTACATGCAAAAGCAAACAGGGACTACCTGCTGACTCAACTGATTATGATCAGGTGGAAGATATTCCCTCGCCGCCACCCCTCATTTCCGAGATATTTTCTCTGCCTTAATGAAAAATAGCCCATTTCCTGTGTCAATGCAGAAGTGGTAATTGCCATAACTAAGGGAGTTGCCTCCCATTACTATTGCCAGAAGCACAGCCCGCTCCTTGGTGGCTGAAGAAAGAAAATGTGGCACTTCTCACAGTGAAGGAGTATTTTAAAGAATGGCCAGCTTCGACATTTCAACTAATAAAGCCATGTTTTTATACTAATTTTATTGAAACTAAAATGATAAGTATGTAGAAGAAAATACAACTATACAGAATGAAATATAAATATCAAACACACAATGGTATAATAAATGAATTTCCCTTTTAAATCTGCGTTTTGAATGTGTTAATGGCAAATATTCCCCTCCATCCATTTTTAAAGTCAGTCAGCATCACAGGATTTTCACTGATTTTGAATTCTCATTTACCTGTTATGTTAATTTATATATAGTGTGATATGTTACCTAACAGTGTCCTGAACTATTCTTCTTGTGTCTCTGAAGGAGAACATACCTCAGATGGCCCCTGCACTAATCAGGTATAGGATTTGGCTTTGAGATGACTGTTAAATCCTTTAAAAACAGCACTGTCATTTCATATCCTTGGGTCCCTCTGCATTGTACTAAGAACTTTTGTAAGTGTTTCCATCAATCTTTCTGGTCTCTCAAAATCTACATGGCACAGTGAGCACAGAGGTAATCACTATTCAGTCATCACTTGTCTTGTAGATTTAAGGGTAAGAATGAAATCTGTGTCTGAGATCTAGGAAGAACACAAAAGTTTCTTTCCCTTTAGAACACATTTTAATGCACTTGAATTTGCAGTAGGCTGATTGAATTCCCTATAATATTTTAATGTCTCCTATCAAGAATCTGTCCATCCTGCCAAGCCTGGAACCTCCAGGTTAGGAAAATGTCAGAGCCAGGACATGGGAAGGATGTGCTTGGGGTGTAGAACAACCTTTTAGAAGAAGGAAGAACAGATGGGATAGGGGGCTTATGGATGGAAAACCAGGAAAGGGAATCACATTTGAAATGTAAATATAAAATATCCAAATAAAAGATCTCCCATGAAGCTTCGAACATTATACTTTCTCATCCCTTACTTATGAACTAGACATTTCTTAAATTTATTGGCAAAGGTGTATTCATTGTGTGGCTGGCCTCTTTTATAATGATTAAAAATCAAAACTATATATTTACACACACACACACACACAGAGAGAGAGAGAGAGAGAGAGAGAGAGAGAGAGAGAGAGAGAGAGAGAGAGAGAGACAGAGAGAGACAGAGAGAGAGAGAGAGATTGCTTATTGTCTTCCTCTGAAGTATGTCTCAAAGGTTTTAGGTGCCTTATTAGCTCTGGTTTCTTTCTGTATACTAATCCTTACACAGTTCTCTGTATCTCTAATTTCAAAGCTTTACCACAATATCCATTATCAAATAAAATATCTTCCTCTTATGACTCATAATTGTCCTTTCAAATGATTGTTTTATTGAAAGAAAAATTCAACATTTTTAGTAATCAGGAATATGCATATTCAAACCATATAAAGATTTTATCTTCCACTAATAAGTATGGCCAAGATCAATGAAATAAATGACCACACAATGTAGAAAGGGTGAAGCATAATAAGAATCCTTATCCACTGCTAGTTAAAACACACAGTTGTATTTCTTTTTTGGAAGTCGGTGTGATTTTGCACTTCGGACCCTGGGAATATTGTACTCCAGATTTTTTCATATCATTCATATCAGTAAGAAAAAGGATACAGCCTAGCCGTCGACGAATAGGGCTATGGTTAATGAAAATATCGGACAAAACACAATGGAATATTATTAAACTGTTAAAAAAACAATAGAACTCATAGTAAAGGAAGGATAAAAATCTCATCCTGAGTTACCCGTATCCCACCAAACATCTCAGACAATGCCTAAGAACATGATTGTCCTATGCACAATGTTGATGGCTCTATTTCAAAAGATGATCCTGCATTTCTGTTGAACATAAAGAAAAAAAAGCAGGTGCCTAACTAAAGCCATTATCTACTGAATAGTGTCCGTGGTACTGAAAAGTATTCTGCATGGTACATGAAGGAAAATTTAAACACCAACTCAACTCTGCATTCTTTGACCTACAACAGTCAGCTGCCTACATGATACTCTGCTGCAAGAGTGGCACCTGCTTGGGAAAAAGCTACTACTATTATCTGATGATCTAAGGTCTACTCACTGAGAGAGAACACATTTCTAACATTTCTTCCATGGCAAAATACCTGAGAATAGTGCGAAAAGAATATACCAATGCCTGCTTACACTATGTATCAATAAAAGAATTTATAATAACACTGTTATATCCATCATAAAGTGTATTACTTCACCTTCACTATAGAAGCTAAAATATACTGTTTATGGTGTCAGAAACAGAGACCCATATCCTTACAGTGTGCAGTATGGACGACCTTGGTTAATTCTGTCATAAATCACATATTGCCATCCAAATTCCCCTTCATGGCTCAGCAAAATTTTTAGAAGCCATTGTAAAAAGTTACTAAGGCCAGTGATGTTGGGAGGGTCCATAGGTCAGTCCATACACTGAGAGCAGGAATGGCATGTGATTTCCCACCTTTCATCAAGTAGCTATCTCTATTTGACAAATTCTCCAAATGGAAAAACTAGTGTACCCCAGTGGTACCCTACTGAGTCCAGAATCCACACAGAAGATCAAGTCTTATTCCATGCAGTAGAGAGACAACAAATGTGACTCAACATTAATATCTTGAGTTATTGTTTGACGCACAATATACTGTATTTTTAAACATACTAATAATTTTTTGTGGGCATATGTCTCTCTGTGTCTTTGTGCTTCTTTATTGTGATTTTTTTCTTATTACTAGGGTTGCTAGTTGTGTTTTATTTTGTATAGCTTTTTTTAATTTGGTTGTATATTTTCTAAGGAGAGAGAGAGAGAGAGAGAGAGAGAGAGAGAGAGAGAGAGAACATTAGGATTAGGTGGTTCTGCAGGTGGTAAGAATAAGTTAGGGGAATAAAGGGTATGACAAAATTAGAATATATTGTGTGAAAAAATCTATTTTCAAAAATTAGTAATTCAAAGAAAATATAGATGTTATGGTCATCCTTCTTAAGACATTAAAATTAAATCAAAGTACTCATGGGAGATTGCATTTATTTCATTGGTCAGAGGAGGAGAATATATGGAAATCAATTCCCTAATACTTAATGATGCTTCATGTATGGAACTCTGATGATTTCTATTTTTTTTTTGGCCCAGGTTGTGGCACCTCAAATCAGTAGCCTTCCTCTATGGAAAATACAAACATAGTGAGAAAGATATTAGGGAAACAACACCCCTTATATTAGCCATGAGTAAAGTATAATATATTGGTGTGACTCTAACCGGCAAGTGAAAGGTGTGTATGACAAGAATTTCAAATCTCTGAAGCAAGAACGCAAAAAAGACATCAGAAAATTGTAAGACTTTCCATGATCATGTATCAGTAGGATTAACATAATAAAAATGTCCATTTTACCAAAAGCAATATACAGTTCCAGTGCAATTCCCCATCAAAACTCCAACTCAGTTCATCACAAAGATAGAAAGTCCAAATCTCAACTTCATCTGGAATAAGAAAAAAACAACGAATAGTGAAAATTATTATCAACAATTACGGAATTTCTGCGAGAGTCACCATCCCTCACCTCGAGCTGTGCTACAAAGCAATAGTGATAAAAACTGCAGGATATTGATACACAGACAGACAGGTAGATGAACACAATAGAATTGAAGACCCAGAAATGAACCCACACATGCATATTCACTGATCTTTGACAAAGAAGTCCAAAGAGTGCAATCCAAAAATTAAGCATTTTCAAAATTGGAAGTGGCCTAACTCAAAGTCTGCAAGTACAAGAATGGATATTGAACTATTTTTATCTTCTTGTACAATTCTCAAGTCCTAGTGGATAAAGAACCTCCACATAAAACCAGATACAGTGAATCTGATAGAAGAAAAAAATGGGACAGAGTCTTGAACACATTGGCACAGGGAAAAATACCTGAACAGAACACCAGTGGCTCATGCTTTGAAGTCAAAAATTGACAAATGGGACCCCTCTAAAGTGAAAATGTTTTGTAAGGCAAAGTACACTGTTTAAAGGACAAAATAGCAATGTACCAATCCTATATCTGATACAGAGCTATCGTCCAAAATATACAATGAACTCTAATATGTTAGACACCAGAGAATCAAATAACCCAATTTAAAAAAAATGGGGTACAGAGCTAAATGGTTAATTCTTAACTGAGGAATATTGAATGACTGAGAAATACCTAAAGAACTGTTCAACATACCTAGTACTCAGAAAAAAGGAAATCAGAACAACCCTCAGATTCTAGCTCACACCCATTAGAAGGAAAAGATCAAAAACTAACTTGACAGTAGATGCTGACGAAGATGTGGAGAAAGATGAATACTACTCCATTGTTGGTGGGACGACAAGCTGGTAAAACTACTCTGGAAATTAGTCTTGTGGTTCCTCAGAAAATTGGAAATATTTTTACCTGAAGATCACTATCGATTAAAAGATGCTCCAACATATAACAAAAACATGTGTTCTCTTATATTAATAGCAGCCTTATTATAATATACAGGAGCTGGGATTAACATAGATGTCCCTCAACAGATGAATGGATACAGGAAATTTGGTTCCTTTACACGATAGAATATTACTCAGCTAATAAAAAAGACTTCACAAATTTTGAAGGCGAGTGTGTGGAACTAGAAAATATCCTCCTGAGTATGATAACCCAGATTCCAAATGACAGTCCTGGTATGTACTCACTGATAAGTGGATATTAACCCTAAAACTCAGAACTCCCATGACTCATAGACTCTATGAAGTTTACCAAGGAATTTCAAAGGTTTGATGCTTCGATTCCATTTAGAAATGGGGAGAAAATAATCATTGGAGGCAGAGGCAAAGAGGGACCTGGGTGGGGGAGGTGATGGGGTGATAAAGGCATGGGAGAGTTAGTCATGATAAGAGACTGGTGAGAAGTCCAGAGTGCTTGAAAATGAATAAAAATACGTGGCAGGGATGAGCTGTGGAGTGAACTAGAATGTCCTAGATCCCATGGACGAAAGAAACTCCCAGGTCCCAAGGTGGATGATATTAGCCAAGATAGCCAACAGCAGGGAGATAGTACTTGAAGAGACCAACTTTCATAGATTGACATGGCCCCCAGTTGAGGGATAGGGCCATCTACCCATTTCACATTCTTCAACCCACAAAGGTTTATGTATAAAGTAAGTGCATGGTCAAAAAAATGCATCAGAGAATGAAGGAAAGACCATCTAGTTTCCGCCTCACTTTGACAACCATCCAGTTGTGGACCTCAAACCCTAATACTATTGCTGCCAAGAAGTGCTTGCAGATAGGAGCCTTGTATAAATATGCTTTTAGAGGCTCTGCCAGCACCTAAGACTGATGCAGATCCTCAAGGCCAGAAAAGAGACTGATCCCAGAGAACCCAATGGAAGAATAAAGGGAAGGACTGAAACAGCTGAAGGGGATTTTAATCCCATAGGCGGAACAATTATATCAACGAACCATATCCTTCAGATGCCCCAAGGACAACCGCCAATCAAAGAGTATGATGGTTGAGTCCATGGCTCCAGCTACATGTGTAGCAGAGGAGTGCCTAATTTAGCATCAATGGGAGGGCAGGCTCTTGGGCTGGTGGAGGCTTGTTGCCCCAGAGAAGGAAGATGCTATAGGGGTGAGGCATGAGTGGATGGTTGGATAGGGAAGCACCATCTTAGAGGCAAAGGGAGGAAGGATAGTTTGAGGAGCTTGTAGATTGGAGTCTGGGAGGGGAGATAGCTTTTGGAATGTAAACACCTAAAATAATTAATAATATAAAAGAAAATGGAAGTCAAAGAATCCCAGAAAGCATGTATCAACAATTGCACATGTTTTCAATTGACACTGCAAACTTCATGGTAAGACCATTCTATTTTAGAGACTATAGATTCCATTTGCTTCACATAGGAAATCAAACTTAAGCTATCCAGGAACCTTTCCCTGATGGTTATTTTTTAATAGTGCTAGAATATGCTTCTTTGCATTTTCTAAGTACGGGGGGAAACTCATAATTTTCTTATTCATTGATAAACCTTATATACTACATTAATGACCTGCCATGTTCAATGCATTCATAGTGTAACTATGGTAAGACTACTTATTCAAGTAACCAACCATATTCTTGATTAGAATCAATGCCTTTTCTGCAGGAGAGAATTCCAGTATGGTACTCCAAACATTGACAACAAACATGCCTGAGGAAATTCAGGATCCTAGCAGAGAATATATTAATAATATTTTTTAAATGGTCATTTTGTCAAATTCCCTTTTAAATATTTCTGTTAATTTCCATAGTTACATGCTGGTTATTCTTTGAGTAGTTAAGACTCTTATTATAAGGGGTTGGGGATTTAGCTCAGTGGTAGAGCGCTTTCCTAGGAAGCACAAGGCCCCGGGTTCGGTCCCCAGCTCCGAAAAACAGAACCAAAAAAAAAAAAAAGACTCTTATTATAGTTGTTTTTGATTAGCAGAAGGATGAATAAGTACTTAAAATACTGATAATAAGGAACCTTCATTTTTCAGCCACATTTGGGACAACTAAAACAACCTGCCCTGGCATCAAGCAATATTAAAAAAAAGTTACAGAAATTATATAACACTAGAGGATTAGAGAAATACTGTGAAATAGCATTGCTGCTGCATACATGAACTCCAATGGTTACAGTTAAATGTGCACCCCTCACAAGACCACGGACAAAGTCAAGGATGGAGGATGATGGTTCTCTCCGTACTCCAACTGTACATGTAGACATTTCTATTGGAGTAAATGTTTCATAGGGTAGCAAGTGAGTTGTTTCCTTAGAAATGTGGTCACTGGTCAGGATAAAAATAAATTATTCCAGCATTAAGTCAACAAAAAACAAACTAAAAGCTAGCATCCTGGTAAATGAAGAAGCTCAAAACATTTTCGTTAAAATCAAAAACAAAACCAGGAACAAAACAAAACAAAAACACTTCTTGTCTTATTCTGAACAATATTAGGAATCTTAGGGAAGCATCAGGAATGAAAGACATAAAAGCAGTAGGAGTAGGAAAAGAAGAAGTCAATTTGTGATAGGATTTATAAGTAAAAGTTGCTAAATAGTTGAAAATGCATAATGATAGTAATAACATTCAGTAAAGATCTAGGATCAAAATTAATGAAAAATCACGTTTCTGTAATAAATATCTTAAGAAACAAATAATACACCCAATGTCATATACAATACATATAAAGTATAACTTTATATACAACATTGTTAAATATATATAAATATATACATATACGAGCAACATGATATCTATATTATACCTGTAGAAAATTTGAAAAGTTACAATGAAAATAAGGTATACGAATAGCAAATTTATGAAAATTAAAACAGAAAACAGAGCTTGACATGCCTCTTATGGCCAGGGATTGTCAGGGCTATTCTCATGAAAATTGCTATTCTAACAAAAGCAATTCACCTGTTCAATGTAGTAATCAGTAATATTCATGCAAATTAAAAAACATTGTTTTTATCTTATACAGAAAACAAAAAGACATTTATTGCAGAAGAAAAATGAATTATAAAAGAGTTGTAGGAGATATCATGTCAGATTTAAGTATATGCTACATAATTAACATAACAAAGGTGTATGGTATTGTATTACTAAGCTATAGCTATATTTTTTAAACAAGTATCTTCAGAAGCAAAAACCTCAAGACCGCTCAGAGTGCTATTGGCATGGGCCACCACAGGTTTGTACTTTGGATATACATTATAAATCTTGAATCCAAACAACATTTTGAGAAAGAAAACAAAATACAATGACATAAAGGAAAGGACATGCCTCTGTGGACCTCCCTGTTCAAGAGTTTATAACAGTCTGCACTGAGTCTTCTGTTCATATCTTATAACACTCAGTGTAGTGTTTTTATGGGATTCCTAAGTGAGTTAACAAGTGGGTTTCTGATGCTTGTGCACACTCCTGTGGCACTTTTTATTCTGTTGCATTGCCTTGTCAACATTCAATATCATGATTTTTGTTTATCTTACTGTATTTCATTTTGTTATGTTTGGTTGTTGTAATTTGGATGTGCGTTTCTAAAGAAAGACTGAAAGGAATTAGATATAGAAGAGAAGGGAGGTTGGAAGGAACTGGGAGGAGTATAAAAAAAGGGAATCCATAAATATTGTCGATGGCATTTATATTAATTTTCAATAAAAATATAAAATACAATACCATTTTTGATGAAAAATACCTAAAAAACCTGCTAACAAACAAACAAGCAAATAAAACAAAAAGAAAAGACAAACCATTGTTGATTTTTCTGATGAAGAATTGCCAAAACAAGAAATTAGCATGCTATTTTGCATAACAAATCAGGGGAAAGATCAAAATAAAAACGATTACATATCCAAGGAAAGTTATTCCTAATTCACAAGTTTATTGTGGGATCTGGGCAACATTACAAAATTAAAAGATATATTAATAAAGTCAATAAAAACTGTATATATTCAAAGTAAATTACCTTATTAGATCTCAGAAAATAAAAGTTTATTATTATTACCACTATTATATATATTTATTTATATAAACATATATACATATACATATTTATACATATGTGTGTGTGTCTGTGTTATGTGAAAGATAATCCACATTTCCATATTTTGGCACTCCACACACCTGAATTCACTCTCTGACACTCTCTCTTCAACCGACTTGGAAACCCCTTTTCTTTCTTATAACTATCATAGTGTCAGAACTCATACTACTGTGGTTTTCCTTTGATGATAAACTGGATATTAATCCTCAAGTGATTTTACCAGGTCATATCCTCCAGGGCATGGCAGAACCTAATTTATTCCTTTGTGAATATTATTTTTATGCAGCATCTGTATACCAACCAAATATTCCTCTTTTTCAATCTGACTGTCATTACTCACACGCAACAATAGTGTACAATATTGTCAATTATATGAAATATTTAGGTTCAACCTGCATGAGAACTGAAATAAAGCAGCAGGGCAGATTTAAAGCTCAAAAGTAGGGGCACTAAAGCCAACACAACACAGGACAGGAAAAAGGAATCCAGGTCCAGATGTAACTGCTTTCTGAACTGATCATTCAAAGACTAGATATCTATAGAACATTTTTCTAAATGCAACATATTTGCAGTACTTAATGTGCAAAAATCATGTCTACCTAAAAAGAAACAAGAGATCAAACTGGGAGCTGACCTGGATTGCTGCCCTGCTTTGCTGATGATTCCTATGGTGGATGCAACAGGCAACTTTGACTGCCTTTTCTCTGAGCAGAATTTGCTTCACTTCCTTGATTAATCATAGTCCCAAACCTTAGTCTCTCCTAGTGAACCAGAACAATCCTCCAATCACACATGTGAACATGTTTTCGGGCTCCAAGAATTCAAAATCTTTTCTAACCCTAAGAAATAAGCAGGCAACGATGAGAATTAACCTTTCTATTGCAAGTATTGAAGAGAAGGATCTTCTCAAGCTCCTTTAAAAGGCAGTCAGGAATATATTCAAGTATTTCCGGGGCAATGGGGACTATGTACTACTGATTTATATTCACCTTTAGATCTCTATACAAAGGAAAGAAAGAGTGCTTAGAAAAAATTTAACCCAAACTAGGGAATGTACAAAAGCTCTCTATACTTGTAGTACTATGATGAGAAATCACTGAGGAATAAAAGATTCTCCCTTAACAACATTCTGCATTATTCATGTTTTACTTTCTTAGGTATATTTTTCAAATTTCCTATATGTTCATGTAAATGAAAACCTTACCATGAACATAATATTTGTTGTTTAATAAAAGAATCGTTTTATCTTTCAGTGATGAAGTTTGTTTCCCTCATGTTTTAAAAAATGTTGCTATGATACACTTTTTATTTAGTTTTTTTTGCTTATTTTTAAAACAGAGTATTAGAATTTGCTGGACTTGTGCCACACTTTTCAGACAAGACACGCTTTGAACTCTGAGATCGAGAGTTTCTGCTTCTTAAATACTAGAAGGAAAGTCATGTGCCAACATGGTTACCTAGGTTGTTCATGATGATGATGATGATGAAGAAGATGATGATGATGATGTCGATGATTGTGATGGTGGTGATGGTGGTGATGGTGATGATGATGATGATGCTTTCAATCTACATTTATTTTAGCCGCATGGATACCGGACATTGTGTATTAGATGATTAAGGAGTCATGTTCCAACATCAGGGTTCCCTGGAGCATCTTAAGATTACCATTTTCCCCTTTAGCTCTGAGGACTCGTTTCCCTGAATGATGTTGTCGAAGACTCTCTCCAGGTCTCTGGATACTGGTGAAATTGTAATAAATAAGAAAAATGCAATTGTGTGAGTGGCATTTTTTAAGGGAACAGAGAACATCAAGGCTAGATTGACACTTAGACCCTGGCAAAGTAGTAGGCCCACAGTGCCATGGAAGCTGCAGTTCTTCATAAAGCGACACCCGACAGTGGACTTTGGAGATAGCAGTGTTAGTGGGTCCACTAATACATCCCAACTCTGCAACTTATACAAGGGATTCTTAATCATTTTTTATGATGTTGAATACCTTGTTCTCTACAGTCCAAGAAATTTAGACATCCACACTGTGTCTCAAAAGTAGGCCTCCTTGTTCACCCTTGGGAAGTTCCCAGGTTTCCCGTTCACTTTAGTTTTATTCATTTATGTATATTTCTCTCTGACTCTCTCATTCTCTGCATCTCTGTCTCTCACTCAGCTTCTGTCTTTGTGTGTTCTTTTCTCTCTGCCTCTGTCTGTATCAGTCTCTCTCTCTCTCTCTCTCTCTCTCTCTCTCTCTCTCTCTCTCTCTCTCTCTCTCTCTCTGTGTGTGTGTGTGTGTGTGTGTGTTCGTGTGCCTGAACATAGTGTTGATGTATGTAGGTGCCAAAGACTGTGTATGACTTCAGATCAGCAGTTTCATGTAATTTTGACATTCCCGACATAAATGATTGGAAATCCTGCAGAGCCATCCTTGTTTTATAAGCAGAAACATCACTCAGGCTCTTCTATGAACATTCAAGCCTTGGTGATATAAATGCCTGCTGAATATGAGAATGAAAGTACGAACAAAATGTAGAATGGCTTCTGATTTTAAATGTACATACAAAATTATTTTCCAGTAAATGTAAATATGACTTAGCAACATCCTTTCTGCAAGTAAAAGACTACATAGGAAAAGGAAATGCATAAGGAATTAATAAATGTGTTAGCGCCTTATCATTCCTTCTAGGTCCCACCCAACTGTTACCTAGGTCCAGCCAGGTAGGCCTGGCTTGCTCTGAAAGGGAATGTTTAGCCTCTCTCTCTACCCCTTTTTATCTCTCTGACCCACTTCTTGCACTCCACTTCTACATCCCCCCTTTCTCTCTGTGTTCCCAAGTGCCCTCCTCCTCTCCTTTTTCTCCATCCTCTTCTCCGTCTCTACTCCCTTCCCATCTCCACTTCCCATTCCCCAATCTCAACTCTATTCTATACTAGACCAATTTTATGGCTGTTACCTTGGGGAAAGAGATGCCTCAGCATGGGGCTGCTGATGCAACCTATAACAATAAACTGTGTTCGGCAAAATATATCCTTGACTTTATAAAATACATCATTTGGCATTATAACTTGGATTTGCAAACTGGCAGATTCACATTTCCTGCCACTTCATGGACTTTCCAGCAATTGGCTCAATATTCCTCTCTACTCAAACATGGGCAAATTGGGAAGATGCCCTCCTGCCACTCAGGCATTGGTCAGGGTAAATGGCCACTGGTGTCTATTTAGCTCACACCCACAACCTCTAATATCCTTGCCAACAGAGGATGACTGGCCTTTCTAGCTGACTCCTCATCTTAGGTCCTTTACCACTGGGTGGGCTCTATTTCCCTCCTTGAGATGGTTTCTCTCTCACTGCTGGCATACTCACCTAGGCAAACCATTCTCCTTGGGCCCTGGCTCCACAGCTCAGCAGCTGGTCCCAGCTCAACCCCTAGGTTATCACCTGGTGTTCTGACAATCTAGTCTGGTTGCTCATTCCATTCTGAGTTATTAATTGATACTTGGAACTCTGGAATCTATAAGCTTAATAACTACTATTCTCACTCTAAGACAATGGCTACTTTGCTATTTCTAAGATCTGTACTGGGACACCTCCTGGCCTTAAAGGCTTCTAAATTTTTTCCAATGCCGTATAAATAGTAACTCTAAATGGCCACTTAACCACACATTGAAAAAAATCTTTGACATCTCTCAGCAGCAATCTGATAAATGGAAGATTTTTTCTGTTCAGGCCTTTGCCCACCTTTCCTTTCAACCAGTTTATTTCTTGATCCAACTAGCTTGCTTTCTGGTCCCTGAACCTTGGCCTCGCCAGATATTTTTTCACTGCTGCTGGCGGCTGTTTGGTCCAATGTGCAGTCTTAAATTTTTACCTCCCTGGAAACTTTTATTTCTGTTTCCTTTCCATTCGGATCTACCGTAGCTCTAAGCCAGCTGTGGTGTGAGAAGCAGCAGCAGAGCTACTCTATGAGCCTGCCTCAGGTGTGCCACACCACCATTTAGAGTGTGCTGCTCAGTCTGTGATGCTAGGACCTGCACAGTGGCAGAGGCTGCTTGCAGTGACAGGGGAAAATCTCCATAATGCCATGTCCACCAGACAAAACATGCCTATTTGTATCTTTTTATGTTTGCATCTGTTGATACATAGTCATGCTTCTATAGATAACTGTTGTTCGGTTCAAAGATATAACCAACACCGGTGGAGGTATACTTTCAGCACCATCTTGGATGAAGGCAGTCTCATGACTATCTGACATGTTTGTTATGGTCAGTCCTTACTTCACATCTGTCATTAGGAGAACAGCCTGAATGAAAGTCTCCAAAGACATTTAACAATTAAGACAAACTTTTTATATTGTTTCTATCCAGCTGTGGTAAATAATTTTAATACTAATTTAAAGATTTACAAGATTAAAAAATGATAGCTCCCATAAATATATGTTTAGCCTTGTTTTGCTGCTGTAATTCTGTCACTAAGCCATAAGCTCTGTACTTCTTGATATCAGCCAGAACAAATAATTAACAACAGATACATATCTAATTCAGATATACTTAACAGATCCTAGCTCTCAATCTTGTCAGAAATCTGCTAAATTTAACATTAAATATTTAAGTATATTGTGACAGACCGAGACCTCCAAATCATCACAGAGAACTTGCACAAGATCTCCAAGATGATACATCATAGTTACAAGTGACTCTACCTGGATTGTGGTACAGTGACCACTGAGAGAGATGGTTCATTTCCTTACCTGCTGCCAGTGCTCAGGCTAATCTGTAGACAGACAGAGGACACCCAGGGAATTAAATGTATCATAATGCCTAAGGCAAGGTTAGTCATTGCTCCCATATTCCTTCTCCACAGGGAGAGCCTCTCATCTTCTAGGCCTGATGAATCTTTGCATGAGTTGTGATGGAGACAACAGGACCTGGAGAAACTGTTTAGGTAATGGATTATAGACTAACTTCTGTCATTTTAACTAATATATTAGATCAAGATTATATTTTATTCTTCCCTGACTTCTGATTAGATTGAAGCTAAGCTAGTTGCAGATTGACAACTAGAAAACAGGCAACGGGCTGCTTATCACTAGATAATCCACTACTATATTAGCTCATTAGTCTATTCATTAAATAGTTAAGACTCTCTTATCTATGGTAAAAAAGACGACAGGCTTGCATTACTCATAGGCTTCATAATAAAGGACATACAAATTCAGATGTAACCTTTCACAGATGAAACTTTCTCCTATTTCCTTATCCAAATTAAGGTTTTAGTGACTAAATGTTTCATATTTCTTCACCATACTATATGATTGTTGTATTGAGACTTTAAGAGTTCAAAATTCCAATTCTTAACAATGGAGTTTTGTTAAATGAGCCTAACCCTAGAAAAATATTCCACTAGGTGACCCTACTTTTAGTATCACTAGTTCATATATTATGTTTCCTTTGATTGTCTTCTAAATATATATTAAAGTATACCTCAAGCTAATTTTAAAATATCCACTATCAAAGTTACAAATTTAAGTTTCCTAACTATAGCCTTGAAGTATTTCTCACAGTAAATCCATCTGATCAACTATCATGTTCACAAAGTCATCAAATTTTGATTATCTTTTAAATAGAAACTTAAAGTTTTTCATCATACTAAATTTATATCTATTCATTCTTCTGGATAGAAGTCCTTCTTATTCCTTCTGCTCCCCAAAAGACTTTTGTCTTCTCTAATCTCAGTTTAAACACTGTTCATGGTATTAACAAACTTCTCTTTTGTATATTTATAAGCTCCAGGAAACACACTCAGATCTACCTCTCATGGACTGAGCAGGCACCATCTGCCAATCAATAGCCAAGTTGCTACCTGTTACCTATTCCTCTCCTGTTCCCTGGATTTGAGTGTATCCTCATATCAACCACCAAGACCTAAGCGTTCCAAATGTACACTAAAAAAAGTTATTTTCCCCAAACTTACTTACTTAACTTTATTTTCTACCTCGTGTTTGTGTGTGTGTGTGTGTGTGTGTGTGTGTGTGTGTGTGTGTGTGTTTCCTATTTTTCATTTTCAATTCTAGGTATCTACTCAAACTCTACATCCAGGAAAGCTCTAGAAGAGCAACCCATGGAAGATCCAGCCTACTCTCCTATTCTCACAGACACAGGCACTCCTTTGAGTCTTCATCTTCTTACCTACAGATGTTCCCACAGACCCTGGACAGCAAGGAAACTTACAAATCTCCTAAGCCTTGACCAACATCCCTGTCTCCATTTTCTTAGCTTTCCCACATCACCCCAAAATTGGCAGGATCAAAAGAGCAAAGGATCACATTGACCCTATTGTAGATTCACCACCACCTCTTTCTAGTTTCTCCTATTTTTAATTAAACAAAAATGGAGATATGTCAGCACCTTAATTTTTTTTCTTTTAGGCTCCACCAAACAGTTATTAGCAACATCCAGGTAGGTCTGGCTTGCAATAAAAGGGACTTTTTAGCCTCATTTCTCTTTCTCTCCCTGCCACTTTTCTTTCTCTGAGCTCCTTCTACCTCTCTCCTTTCTCCACATGTTCCTGCCCCCTCTTCCCATTCTTTCCTTCTACTCCTTCTCAACACACACATTTCATGCCACCAACTAAACTCTATTCTGTACTAGACCTGTCCTACTCACTCTAATGGAGAGATGCCCTTGTTTGGCCCTGCTGAGGAAACTCTTCACATCAAACCCTACCATACTCCACCAAGTATATCCTTGACTTACTGAAACACATCAAACTGTGATTTATATTTGACAATCTGTACTGTCCATTATAAAAAATTATGGAAAAATTGTTCCAGGCTACATATGGAAATTCTTTGCTTCCTACCCCATGACAGAACGTTTAGAAGCTATCCCTGTGTGACTAAATTTGTTGTGATGTAAGAGTGATCAAATATGCATGGTAATTTATCAATTCATGCCATGCTGAGAGGAGGTGTTGACCACTCATAAACAGATTGTTCTACTGCAGATCACTTTCTCTGAAGATTCTGCCAAAGCTGGAGAAGTTTAAGTTTTCTTGAAAAGATCTGTCTGTCATCTACCATCTTGTATTTTTAAGATACCTCTCAAATCCTGATTCATAGAAGGAATAAGCCACTGAAACTACAATGCAGTAGGGTTGTATTTGTCAAAGTTGTCAGCGGATGCCTAGCAGAAAGTACGTAATCAGACAGAACTGATTTGTTATTTTTAAATACACTGTATCAATATCACTTTCTAGACATGGGGTTGTTGTGTAGAATAGATCGGCTCTTAACATAATCATTCCATCTTCATCTGTCCCTGAGCAGATCAAGGTTAAGGTTGTTATACCATGAATTAGTTTACCTTTCAGATTTTATACAATAATGACAAAAGTTAAGAATTATATAGGGTTAGATAACAAGAAAATGAATGTAAGATTTTTTTCAGCTATCAAGATAAGGTATCAAGGTGGAATTAGGATGCTGAAAACTCCTAACCTTTATTTTTAAATAAATTACATTTTTATTTTAAAAGTAATGAGTATTTGTGGATATTATATAAAAGTATCATTCTCTGAGCTTTGGGTTTTAGATTTATTGCTTGGGACAGAGAAAGTCAACCTGTTAGTGAAAAGGCCAATGCTTAAGATCCACAACTTTTGCTACCCACGAAACAGGTTCTCCTACCTAAATTAAGTTATTTATGATAATCCTGCTCAGTCATGATTGAAGCTTGTGTCTCAGGTGATTCTAGGTCTCATCAAGTTGAAAAGGGGAATAACCACCTTAATAGTTTCTAAGAATAAAATCCTGTATAAGATGTATGCAGTAATCTATACTATGTATTTTATGGATAGAAATTATGCCTTTGTGATTTCTGCAGTTGATTCCAATTAGAAAATTGACAGTATTATTTTTGCAACTTATAAAAATTTCTATGTACTGCTTACCATGTGTATATAATGAAGAGGACTTATAATAGACCAATTCAATGATTACTTAATATGGGGCAGTTAGAAGAATTGTAGCGGTATGGAATTCATCGATCTTAAAATTCACACAATGGATACAGGGTCCACTATCTGGGAATAAAACGTATTCTGTACCTATTGTTTTTGTTTCTCTTGGGAGAAGTCTAACAATGCTCAGTTTTTCCAAGTCCCCTCCTTTTCACAGCAGAGAATTCTAGTTTACATTTGATAATCATTTAACCCATGTCTTCTGAGCTTTTCATTATCTCTGAATATTGGAGTCCTGTCTTTTTCCTCCTCTCATTTTCATAATTTCTTCTTTTGACTATCCTTTCTTTATTTCAGAAACTTTGAGAAACAATCTCAATCTCTAGCCTAGGCTGGCCATAAAATTATAGTAATTAGTTTGTTTATATCCACTGAAGGATATGATTACATATGTGAGGGAATAAACCATGAAAGCTTTTCAAAAAATATTTTTTTGCATTCATAAATTACTTTTTTCTCCCTCCTTTTTATTGGATAGTTTATGTATCTAAATTTCTAATATTATTCACTTTCCTGCTTCCCTCCTCTCCCATCTCACTTCCCAATGCTTCTATGAGGATTCTCCTCCTCCCACAGACCCACTCCCACCTCAACACCCTGGCGTTCCCCTACACTAGGGAAAAGAGCCTTCCAAGGACCAAGGAATTCTCCTCCTGTTGGTGCCAGACAATTCCATCCTCTGCTACATAGGTGGCTGGAGCCATGTGTCCCCAAATGAGCAATCTTTGGTTGGTGGTTTAGTCTGAGGGAGCTCTGGGGTGTCTGGTTGGTTGATAATGTTGTTCTTCGTATGTGGTTGCAAATCCTATAATCTCCTTCAGTTCTATCTCTAACGCCTCAACTGGGGTCCTTCTGCTCAGTTGGATGGTTAGCTGCTTAATTTGTATTAGTAAGGCTCTGATAGAGCCTCTCAGAAAATTTTCATATTACACTCCTGTCCACAAGCACATCTTGGCAACAGCAATAGTGACTGGGTTTGGTGGCTGCATATGGAAGGGATCAACAGGTAGGGCAATCCCTGGATGGCCTTTCCTTCAGTCTCTGCTGCACTCATTGTCCCTATATTTCCTCCCATGAATATTGTGTTTCCCCTTCAAAGAATACTTTCTGATACTTTCACATTTTGTCTTCATCCTTCTTGAACTTCAAATGGTCTGTAAATTGTATCTTGGATATTCTGAGCTTTTGGGTTAATATCCACTTATCAGTTAGTGCATATCATGTCTGTTCTTTTGTGCTTAGGTTACCTCATTCCAGATAATATTTTCTAGTTCCATCCATATGCATATGAATTTCACGATGTTATTGTTTTTAATATCTGAGTAATTCTCCATTGTGCATATGTATCTCATTTTCTGTACTCATTTTTCTATTGAGAAATATCTGGGTTGTTTCCAGCTTCTAGCTATTATAAATAAGGCTGTTAAGAATATAGTACAGCATGTGTCTTTGTTATATGTTGCAACATCTTTTGGGTATATGCACAGGAGTGGCTTGATCCTCAATTTGAAATATGTCCCATTTTTGGAATAGTTGTCAAATTGATTTTCAAAGTGATTTTAGCAGCTTGCAGTCCCACCAGCAATGTAGTAGTATTTCTCTTCCTCCACACTCTCACCTGCACTTGTTAGCATCTGAGCTTTATATCTCAGCCATTCTGATTGGTATAAGGTGGAATCTCAGGGTCATATTGATTTGCATTTCCCTGATGACTAAGGATGTTGAACATTTCTCTAGGTGTGTCTGTGCCATTTCTGATTCCCTCATTGAATATACTTTGTTTCGCTCTGTATCCCATTTTTAAATAGGATTTTTTGGTTGTATTGAGTAAAACTTCTTGAGTAGTTTTATATTTTGGATATTAAACCTCTATTAGATGTAAGGTTGTTGAAGGTCTTTTCTCAATTTGTGGGTTGCCATTTTGTCCAATTGACAGTGGCCTTTGCCTGAGAGAAGCTTTTTAATTTTATGTGGTCCTATTTGTAAATTGTTGATCTTAGACATGGATCCATTGTTGTTCTATTGTTTTAAGTACCTTTTCTCTTTAAGAGAGAACAATCAAGGAACAATGTAAAGAAAGCAAAGTCAAACCTCAGCAATGTTTATAATTCAATACCTTATCAATTGTGATCCACTTACTATTTTCTGATATCTTTTAAGGCAATTGAGAACTTTTCTAGCTCTGCCCTCTGCAGCACATGTACAGTTTTTATTGTATCAAAGATAGCTATGCCTATTTCCTCGCCGTGGCTGTTGTTGATAGTTCTGGTTATCCTATTATTCTTGCAGCCCCCCCCAAATACTAGGGTTCCTTGCAGCAACTGAAATTTACATTCATTAGTAACCTCTTCATGCATGTCTTCAGGAAATCCATACCTACCCACCCCACCCCCACCCCCGTGAAAAGCCTCACTGGCTGTCCATGAAATCTTCCTTCCTTCATATCCTGTGTCTCTAAGGTGAATTTTGTCATTGTAAAGTTAGTAAGCAAAAGACTTATTACCTCGTCATTTTTGGAACACAGTTTCTGCCTGGCGACCCTAAGGAATGACTTCACAGAGATTTTACCTCTTTAATGCTGATCTCTTCTTTATCAAAGCTGATTGATTATTTGTGGCAAAATGACTGGTATTCATTTCCAATAGAGCAAGGTTTTCACATTAAGTGGCTTCAGTATTGATATTTTGAATTTCAAATTTCTCAGGTACCTTCAAGAAACAAATTTTAGCTCAGAGGAAAGGGAATTCTGGAAGATTAAGGCTAAAAGACTAAGTAAGAAATACGATGTGTTACTCTTTATCTCTGCCTTTATACTTAATGCACTAAAAAGAAATGAGAGATATAAATAGATATAGAGAGAGACATGGAGGGAAAGAAGAAAGAGAGTGAGACACAGAGGGAGAGACAGGGAGAAAGATGTAAGACAAGGTAATCCTGAAGAATCAGTAGATTCTGAAGATGTTTGCCATTAGAGTAATAAGATAAGCTGGAAACGTATTACTAAAAAGTCACCCCAAAATATGCTCTGGGTATTGAAACTCCAGGTTACCACTTTTCTCTTCTAGGTTTCCAGATGCCGCTCTGATATAAAGTAGAAAACTACTCTGAGGAAGCAAGTCTGATTAATACAGATTGTGACAATCCACAGAGGTAATCAAGAGCTAGAGGGTCCAAATATAAAATACAGAGGTCAATGAAATTTATTGTTTCAAAGCTGCTGATGAGGATGCACTGAGAAAGTATTTTGATAACAATAGAAACAGCAACAATATTATTGTTTAAGAAATATGGAATTAAAATAATGCCGAAAAACAAATTCAATAGCAGGAAGTATTTTTGCTTGATTGCTAGAACGTGAACAGCGTACAAGTGATTGAGTCAGGGCCATGACTGAGCAATATTCCTCTGGATTTAAGGAGGTTTATGTTCATGATATCTAGTACCTAAAATGGCCAAAATAAATTCAGTAGAAAGAAAGGAGAGATTGAAAGGAGTAAGATAGCCACAGAGGATTGAGATGAAAAGAGCAATGTGCAGGTTAGAAGTAAGTAAACAGCTGCTTTGATAGAGGCCTTTCCCAGTGGAGAAAGCAATGGGAGAATGCTACAGAGATGCTACACAGAGCAGTTTAAGTCAGATTCTAATGTTATTTATGTTATGCCAAAAACATGCTTGGTGCTTCAAAGGGATGGGTGGCTGCTTGGAAATAAATATTTCACTTCCAGTGAGCAGCACTCTGTCAGGAGTATGAACGATATTCTGTCTGGAGCCTGTACTATTATGCAATGAGGGACAAGTTGATGATCTTAGAGGATAAGATCAATATTCCAATTAAGTCACATGATGCCAGTGTTGGACCTTTTTTGCTTGGCTTGTGTGCAATAGGCCTAATCAATCTTAACAATGTGAGTCTCATTTGCATTGTAGTGAGTGGTGAGATTTCTTTACCAACTGAAAACACACGAGTAGATGATCTCTATCCCTCCAGCACTACTGACAAACTGAAGAGAACATAGAATAAAGGAGAAATTTTAGAGTCCTGATTGCAGAACCGTTTTTATAACCACATATATTGTTGGTAGCTTGTTAATCAAAAACTCATCAGGTTTCAAAAAATATCTTGAAATTTCCACCAAAGTTCTCATCAGTTACACAATTCATACAGACACACTTGTAAATTCTTAGGGATATCCTACTGGACAGAGGCTGGTGGTAAAATGCCTCCCACTAGCCTGGCCTTAAAGTCACAGATTATCAAATGTAGCTGATTTCCTTTCAGTAGGTCATCTTCGATTTCTTTCTTGGCCAACCAATAAATCTTTCTTTTGGAGAATTTGCAATCAGCAAATTTCAAAACAAAGTACAGAAAATCTTTAATGTAATACAACAGAAATTGAATACCACTAACACTCAGGATCAAGGTTTCAAAATTTTGGTTTAAGCCCATATATTTTGTAAGTATATATGCGTTGAAAAAGAAACATTAGGAACAGGATCGTGTTTATCCTAGAAAAGACTTATCATACCAGCTACTGAGAAGAGATGAGGAGGAGGAGGGAAAAAAAGGGGACAGGAACAGTTGTGGGAGGAGACCAGGATGATATTCAGAGTGTCAGGGAATTGAACAGATGTGTAGAGAAATGGAGGATGAGGAATTGTGGGTAGCCACCACAAAGTCCCTGATACCAAAAAAAAGAGCTTACCAGGACCCAAAGAGATGAGATTAGCTGAACTGTCCAACAAAGGAGGGAGAAACTCTAGAGAGCTTATCCAGAGGTTAGGCAAGGCTCCAAGTTGGGGAACAGGATCATCTACTCATCTCAAAATTTTAACCCAGAATTGATCATGTCTAAATAAACTAGAAGGACAAAATGTGGAGCAGAGCTTGAAGGAAAGGCCATCCAGAGACTGTCCCACCTTGGGATCCATCACATATACAGACACCAAACCCAGACACCATTGCTGATGCCAAGAAGTGCTTGTTGACAGGAGCCTGATAGAGAAGTCTCCTGAGAGACTTTGTCAGAGACTAACAAATACAGATACAGATGCTTGCAGTGCACCTTTGGACTGAGAAATGGAACTCCAATGGAGGAGTTATGGAAATGAATGAAGGAGGTCAAGATTTGGAACCCCCTAGCAAGAACAGCAATCTCAACCTACCAGACACACCAGAGCTCCCAGGGACTAGACCACCAAGCAAAGAGTACACATGGAGGGATCCATGGCTCCAGCTGCATATGGAAGGAGAGACCCTTAGTCCTGTGAAGACTAGACACCACAGTCTAGGAGAATACCAGGGCAGTGAAGTGGATGTCCGTGGGTTGGTGGGGGAGCACCCTCATAGAAGCTGGGGTGGGGGAATGGGGTAAAGTTTTGTAGACGGGAAACTGGAAAATGAGAAAACATTTGAAATCCAAATAATTAAAATATCCAATAAAAATGAATAAGTAAAAAACAAGAAATTTAGACAGGAAAAGTTCAACATCAACAAAGGAAATAAATAGACCCTTTTTTGTGCTGGGATATACATTGAAGACCTCGATAATATTAACCCTATGAGGAGCAATTAAAGAGTTGTTTCTTTAAGGAGAAAAAGTTTTTTCCTCCATGCAAAACAAAAGAAAATTTGAGAGGAATGGGCTGTCTTCATGTTGACTTCTCATCACTTTCTGCATTCAGTAGGAAAGATGACAACTGTCTTCCTTTCAGAAAGACCCTCACCACAGTTATGCAGAGCTAATTCATGAGCCCTAATGAAATCTAGCATGTGTCCTGGAACAATCTAAAAATGTTAACGGTTATCACTAAAGGAGTTAGATTCAATTACTTGCCAGAAATACTGCCGCATCCTTGCTGGCTGTTGCCATTTTCACAGCTTCAAGGCTTCAACGAATAAAGTCCTGTTAGTTGTATAATTTGGAGTGTAAATTAAATGGAAAATATTTGCAAGAGTGAACTATTACAAAATGAAGAATAAATATTGTACACAAAATAATGGTCAATTAAAATAATTAATTAAATTAAGTTATTAAATTTTTTTTAGTAATGTACTCATCGCAAAATATTTCTCTCCATCCATTAATTCTGTGAGGAAGCCTCAAAGGATTATCATTGAACTTTAACCATGTGATGACTTGTGTGTAACGTTATGTGGCAGCGAACAGGTGCTACATCATTCCTTCTATGTCTCTGAAGAAGAGCATACATTAGATGTCCCTAGTAGTAATCAAAGTACAGGTTTGGCTTTAAGATGACACTTTAAATCCTTTTGGGAAAAAAAAACAGTTATATCCTATCCTTGAATCCCTGTGTGTTCTCACAGGCCCAAAGTGGGATCCATCTCAAGGGGAGGCCCCAAGACCTGACACCATTACTGAGTCTATGGGGCATTCACAGAAAAGGGACTTATCATGACTGCTCTCCGAAAGACCCAAGAGTCAGCTAAGAATAAAAAGCTGATATGTGCTCCCAACCAGTGAAACCTGACCGCTCTGATTGAATTAAGGCAAAGCTGGAGGGTGTTGATGAGGAAGACATCCCTGTAGGAAGATCCCAGCAGTCTTAGTAAACCTGGACTTCCAAGATCTCTCAGACATTGGATCACCAAGGAGGCAGCATACACCAGCTGAGATGAGGCCTCCATCACATATAGAGCAGAGGACTCCTGGGTCTGGGTTCAGTCAGAGAAGATGCACCTAACCCTCAAGAGACGTGAAGTTTAGAGTTCTGGTGGGGTAGGTGGGGTTGGGGCATCCTCATGGTGACTGGAGGGAGGGTGGGGTGGAAGTACAGGATGTGGAACAGTCTGGGAGTGACGTGGACCAGGAGGGGACTATACTGTGGGGTGAGAAAAATAAGAACATTCTTGTAGAGTTCTCCACCAATCCTCTTGTTTTGTTGTATGCTACATGACAATATGTGCACATAAGTAACTTCTCCTTCAGGCATACTTTGTCTTCAGGTTTTAAGGGGAAGAATGGATTTTTTTTGTCTAAAACCTATGAGTACCAAAAGGACTTTTTTCATGAGAATACAGTTTTAAGCGCAATTTCATTTGTAGTACATGGATTTACCTACTATCATATTTTTAAATTTATTTTATCCCCAGAACCTGTGAGAGAGAGACCCAACCGCCTGGTCAGGTGGGCACTCCTGAGGCTGCAGAGCGGAAGAGACGACCAACACTGCTCACCACTGCCCACATCCCTGGCCCAAGAGGAAACTGTATAAGGCCTCTGGGCTCCTGTGGGGGAGGGCCCAGGAGCGGCAGGACCCCTGCCAGAGACACCGCCGGACCCTGAAGGAAACAGACCGGATAAACAGTTCTCTGCACCCAAATCCCGTAGGAGGGAGAGCTAAACCTTCAGAGAGGCAGACAAGCCTGGGAAACCAGAAGAGACTGCTCCCTGTACATACATCTCGGACACCAGAGGAAAATACCAAAGGCCATCTGGAACCCTGGTGCACTGAAGCTCCCAGAAGAGGCGGCACAGGTATTCCTGGTTGCTGTCACCGCAGAGACCCCTGGGCAGCACCCCACGAGCGAACTTGAGCCTCGGGACCACAGGTAAGACCAACTTTTCTGCTGCAAGAAAGCTGCCTGGTGAACTCAAGACACAGGCCCACAGGAACAGCTGAAGACCTGTAGAGAGGAAAAACTACACGCCCGAAAGCAGAACACTCTGTTCCCATAACTGGCTGAAAGAAAACAGGAAAAGAGGTCTACAGCACTCCTGACACACAGGCTTATAGGACAGTCTAGCCACTGTCAGAAATAGCAGAACAAAGTAACACTAGAGATAATCTGATGGCGAGAGGCAAGCGCAGGAACCCAAGCAACAGAAACCAAGACTACTTGGCATCATCGGAGCCCAATTCTCCCACCAAAACAAACATGGAATATCCAAACACACCAGAAAAGCAAGATCTAGTTTCAAAATCATATTTGATCATGATGCTGGAGGACTTCAAGAAAGATGTGAAGAACTCCCTTAGGGAAACACAGGAAAATATTAATAAACAAGTAGAAGCCTACAGAGAGGAATCGCAAAAATCCCTGAAAGAATTCCAGGAAAACACAATCAAACAGTTGAAGGAATTAAAAATGGAAATAGAAGCAATCAAGAAAGAACACATGGAAACAACCCTGGATATAGAAAACCAAAAAAAGAGACAAGGAGCTGTAGATACAAGCTTCACCAACAGAATACAAGAGATGGAAGAGAAAATATCAGGAGCAGAAGATTCCATAGAAATCATTGACTCAACTGTCAAAGATAATGTAAAGCTGAAAAAGCTACTGGTCCAAAACATACAGGAAATCCAGGACTCAATGAGAAGATCAAACCTAAGGATAATAGGTATAGAAGAGAGTGAAGACTCCCAGCTTAAAGGACCAGTAAATATCTTCAACAAAATCATAGAAGAAAACTTCCCTAATCTAAAAAAAGAGATACCCATAGGCATACAAGAAGCCTACAGAACTCCAAATAGATTGGACCAGAAAAGAAACACCTCCCGTCACATAATAGTCAAAACACCAAACGCACAAAAACGCAGTAAGGGAAAAAGGTCAAGTAACATATAAAGGCAGACATATCAGAATCACACCAGACTTCTCGCCAGAAACTATGAAGGCCAGAAGATCCTGGACTGATGTCATACAGACCCTAAGAGAACACAAATGCCAGCCCAGGTTACTGTATCCTGCAAAACTCTCAATTAACATAGATGGAGAAACCAAGATATTCCATGACAAAACCAAATTTACACAATATCTTTCTACAAATCCAGCACTACAAATTATAATAAATGGTAAAGCCCAACATAAGGAGGCAAGCTATAACCTAGAAGAAGCAAGAAACTAATCGTCTTGGCAACAAAACAAAGAGAATGAAAGCACACAAACATATCCTCACATCCAAATATGAATATAACGGGAAGCAATAATCACTACTCCTTAATATCTCTCAACATCAATGGCCTCAACTCCCCAATAAAAAGACATAGATTAACAAACTGGATACGCAAGGAGGACCCTGCATTCTGCTGCCTACAGGAAACACACCTCAGAGACAAAGACAGACATTACCTCAGAGTGAAAGGCTGGAAAATAATTTTCCAAGCAAATGGTCAGAGGAAGCAAGCTGGAGTAGCCATTCTAATATCAAATAAAATCAATTTTCAATTAAAAGTCATCAAAAAAGATAAGAAAGAACACTTCATATTCATCAAAGGAAAAATCCAACAAGATGAACTCTTAATCCTAAATATCTATGCCCCAAATACAAGGGCACCTACATACATAAAAGAAACCTTACTAAAGCTCAAAACACACATTGCACCTCACACAATAATAGTGGGAGATTTCAACACCCCATTCTCATCAATGGACAGATCATGGAAACAGAAATTGAACAGAGATGTAGACAGACTAAGAGAAGTCATGAGCCAAATGGACTTAACGGATATTTATAGAACATTCTATCCTAAAGCAAAAGGATATACCTTCTTCTCAGCTCCTCATGGTACTTTCTCCAAAATTGACCATATAATTGGTCAAAAAACAGGCCTCAACAGGTACAGAAAGATAGAAATAATCCCATGCGTGCTATCGGACCACCACGGCCTAAAACTGGTCTTCAATAACAATCAAGGAAGAATGCCCACATATACTTGGAAATTGAACAATGCTCTACTCAATGATAACCTGGTCAATGAAGAAATAAAGAAAGAAATAAAAACTTTTTAGAATTTAATGAAAATGAAGGTACAACATACCCAAACTTATGGGACACAATGAAAGCTGTGCTAAGAGGAAAACTCATAGCGCTGAGTGCCTGCAGAAAGAAACAGGAAAGAGCATATGTCAGCAGCTTGACAGCACACCTAAAAGCTCTAGAACAAAAAGAAGCAAATACACCCAGGAGGAGTAGAAGGCAGGAAATAATCAAACTCAGAGCGGAAATCAACCAAGTAGAAACAAAAAGGACCATAGAAAGAATCAACAGAACCAAAAGTTGGTTCTTTGAGAAAATCAACAAGATAGATAAACCATTAGCCATACTAACGAGAGGACACAGAGAGTGCGTCCAAATTAACAAAATCAGAAATGAAAAGGGAGACATAACAACAGATTCAGAGGAAATTCAAAAAATCATCAGATCTTACTATAAAAACCTATATTCAACAAAACTTGAAAATCTTCAGGAAATGGATAATTTCCTAGACAGATACCAGGTACCGAAGTTAAATCAGGAACAGATAAACCAGTTAAACAACCCCATAACTCCTAAGGAAATAGAAGCAGTCATTAAAGGTCTCCCAACCAAAAAGAGCCCAGGTCCAGACGGGTTTAGTACAGAATTCTACCAAACCTTCATAGAAGACCTCATACCAATATTATCCAAACTATTCCACAAAATTGAAACAGATGGATCACTACCGAACACCTTCTACGAAGCCACAAATACTCTTATACCTAAACCACACAAAGACACAACAAAGAAAGAGAACTTCAGACCAATTTCCCTTATGAATATCGATGCAAAAATACTCAATAAAATTCTGGCAAACCGAATCCAAGACCACATCAAAACAATCATCCACCATGACCAAGTAGGCTTCATCCCAGGCATGCAGGGATGGTTTAATATACGGAAAACCATCAACGTGATCCATTATATAAACAAACTGAAAGAACAAAACCACATGATCATTTCATTAGACGCTGAGAAAGCATTTGACAAAATTCAACACCCCTTCATGATAAAAGTCCTGGAGAGAATAGGAATTCAAGGCCCAAACCTGAACATAGTAAAAGCCATATACAGCAAACCAGTTGCTAACATTAAACTAAATGGAGAGAAACTCAAAGCAATCCCACTAAAATCAGGGACTAGACATGGCTGCCCACTCTCTCCCTACTTATTCAATATAGTTCTTGAAGTTCTAGCCAGAGCAATCAGACAACAAAAGGAGGTCAAGGAGATACAGATCGGAAAAGAAGAAGTCAAAAGATCACTGTTTGCAGATGATATGATAGTGTATTTAAGTGATCCCAAAAGTTCCACCAGAGAACTACTAAAGCTGATAAACAACTTCAGCAAAGTGGCTGGGTATAAAATTAACTCAAATAAATCAGTAGCCTTCCTCTACACAAAAGAAAAACAAGCCGAGAAAGAAATTAGGGAAACGACACCCTTCATAATAGACCCAAATAATATAAAGTACCTCGGTGTGACTTTAACCAAGCAAGTAAAAGATCTGCACAATAAGAACTACAAGACACTGAAGAAGGAAATTGAAGAAGACCTCAGAAGATGGAAAGATCTCCCATGCTCATGGATTGGCAGGATTAATATAGTAAAAATGGCCATTTTACCAAAAGCAATCTACAGATTCAATGCAATCCCCATCAAAATACCAACCCAATTCTTCAAAGAGTTAGACAGAACAATTTGCAAATTCATCTGGAATAACAAAAAACCCAGGATAGCTAAAGCTATCCTCAACAATAAAAGGACTTCAGGGGGAATCACTATCCCTGAACTCAAGCAGTATTACAGAGCAATAGTGATAAAAACTGCATGGTATTGGTACAGAGACAGACAGATAGACCAATGGAATAGAATTGAAGACCCAGAAATGAACCCACACACCTATGGTCACTTGATTTTTGACAAAGGAGCCAAAACCATCAAATGGAAAAAAGATAGCATTTTCAGCAAATGGTGCTGGTTCAACTGGAGGTCAACATGTAGAAGAATGCAGATCGATCCATGCTTATCACCCTGTACAAAGCTTAAGTCCAAGTGGATCAAGGACCTCCACATCAAACCAGACACACTCAAACTAATAGAAGAAAAACTAGGGAAGCATCTGGAACACATGGGCACAGGAAAAAACTTCCTAAACAAAACACCAATGGCTTACGCTCTAAGATCAAGAATCGACAAATGGGATCTCATAAAACTACAAAGCTTCTGTAAGGCAAAGGACACTGTGGTTAGGACAAAACGGCAACCAACAGATTGGGAAAAGATCTTTACCAATCCTACAACAGATAGAGGCCTTATATCCAAAATATACAAAGAACTCAAGAAGTTAGACTGCAGGGAAACAAATAACCCTATTAAAAAATGGGGTTCAGAGCTAAACAAAGAATTAACAGCTGAGGAATGCCGAATGGCTGAGAAACACCTAAAGAAATGTTCAACATCTTTAGTCATAAGGGAAATGCAAATCAAAACAACCCTGAGATTTCACCTCACACCAGTGAGAATGGCTAAGATCAAAAACTCAGGGGACAACAGATGCCGGCGAGGATGTGGAGGAAGAGGAACACTCCTCCATTGTTGGTGGGATTGCAAACTGGTACAACCATTCTGGAAATCAGTCTGGAGGTTCCTCAGAAAATTGGACATTGAACTGCCTGAGGATCCAGCTATACCTCTCTTGGGCATATACCCAAATGATGCCCCAACATATAAAAAAGACACGTGCTCCACTATGTTCATTGCAGCCTTATTTATAATAGCCAGAAGCTGGAAAGAACCCAGATGCCCTTCTACAGAGGAATGGATACAGAAAATGTGGTACATCTACACAATGGAATATTACTCAGGTATCAAAAACAACGACTTTATGAAATTCGTAGGCAAATGGTTGGAACTGGAAAATATCATCCTGAGTGAGCTAACCCAATCACAGAAAGACATACATGGTATGCACTCACTGATAAGTGGCTATTAGCCCAAATGCTTGAATTACCCTAGATCCCTAGAACAAACGAAACTCAAGACGGATGATCACAATGTGAATGCTTCACTCCTTCTTTAAATGAGGAAAAAGAATACCCTTGGCAGGGAAGGGAGAGGAAAAGATTAAAACAGAGACTGAAGGAACACCCATTCAGAGCCTGCCCCACATGTGGCCCATAAGTATACAGCCACCCAATTAGACAAGATGGATGAAGCAAAGAAGTGCAGGCCGACAGGAGCCGGATGTAGATCGCTCCTGAGAGACACAGCCAGAATACAGCAAATACAGAGGCGAATGCCAGCAGCAAACCACTGAACTGAGAATAGGACCCCCGTTGAAGGAATCAGAGAAAGAACTGGAAGAGCTTGAAGGGGCTCGAGACTCCATATGTACAACAATGCCAAGCAACCAGAGCTTCCAGGGACTAAGCCCCTACCCAAAGACTATACATGGACTGACCCTGGACTCTGACCTCATAGGTAGCAATGCATATCCTAGTAAGAGCACCAGTGGAAGGGGAAGCCCTGGGTCCTGCTAAGACTGAACCCCCAGTGAACTAGACTATGGGGGGAGGGCGGCAATGGGGGGAGGGTTGGGAGGGGAACACCCATAAGGAAGGGGAGGGGGGAGGGGGATGTTTGCCCGGATACCGGGAAAGGGAATAACACTTGAAATGTATATAAGAAATACTCAAGTTAATAAAAAAAAAGTAGGTTTGAAAAATATAAAAAAAAAATTATTTTATCTATTAAATATCTCCCATGAAGCTTAGAGCTTAATAGTTTCTCATCTCTACGCATGAACTACATGTTTCTTAAATTTATTAACAAATTTGTATTCATAATCTTGCTGGCTTCTTTTATAATGATGAAACCAGAAAATAATTTGTGTGTGTGTGTGTGTGTATGTGTGTGTGTGTGTGTGTGTGTGTGTGTATGTGTGTGTGTGTGTGGTGAAATTGCTTAATAACCCCATCTAAATTACGTTTCAATTGCTTAGGGTACTTTATTTGCTATGATTTGTCTCTGAATACAAATCTTTCCATTGTCTTCTGTACCCATATTTCCATGTGTTCTACCACCTTATCTTTTTATGTTCAAATACAAATTCCTTCCTCTATTTACCCATAATTGACCATTCAAATGCTGGTTTCCTTTGAAGAAAAGTTCAACATCCTTAGCAATCCCAAATATGCACATTAAAACCATGTTTATATTTTATTTTTCACTATTAAGTATCTCCATGATCACACATGCTAATTTAGATGATGAGTACTAAGAAATCTCATCCTGCCGGTCAAAAAACATACCTGTACTGCTAATTTGGAAATCAGTTTGGTTTTCTGGGAATGTTTTACCTCAAGTTTCATGTGTAACATTGTTGGGCATAAATCTATGGGTATCCATATCATATTATAGAGATACTTACTAGTTCCTATTCATTGCTGTTATATTCACATTAGTTGTAATTAGGAAATAGCATACACTTCCATAGTAGAGAAATTGATAAGGAAAATATGGTGTAGTATAAAATAAAATATTAAGCTGTTAAAAAAACAAAATAATGGAATGAAACAACAGCAAAAACAACAAAACAACAATAAAACCTAATTGTGAGTTATCCAGAACCACGAAGACAAATGCAATATGTATCAGTTTATATTTTGATATTGTAAGCCTTGACGATGGAATACAAGATTTAGGATGGAGGGAAGCGGTTTATGAGGATAGATAAATAATATAAACAATTATGGGGATATTTGGGGATGATATTGGAATGCAGCAATTAAATGGACATAGTTGAATGAAGATGATAGAGTGGAATACTAAGGAGGACAACTATAAGTAGGAGTCAGATAAGTTCTTAATATATAACATATTTAAATAAGAATTAAAGGATGTTAAAAAAATAATGGGAGAGAATAACCAAACTAGACATCTCTTCCCACCAAATGAAATCTCCAACTCAAATATTGGCTATATCTACTATGTTTCTTGGCCAATGTGTCCTCATTGTAATATTTCAATCATCTCAAACTATTGCTTAAACTATTGATTGATACATACAACTGATGATGGGTCTATTGTTGAAGACAGCAATTCGATTTCTTTTGAACGTAGAGAAGACAAGCAGGTGCCTAACTAAAACCTTTACCTTTTGAATTGTGTTGCTCATACTGAAATGAATTCTGCATGGTTACTGAGCAGAAACTTAAATGCCAACCAACCTCTATACTATTTGATCTACCGCAGTCAGCTGCCTATAAGATAAGCTGCTGCAATAGTGGTGCTTTCAAGGGAGTAAGAAACCACTATCTGACTGGATTTGAGACATACACAGTGAGACAGAACACATTTCTACCATTGTTCTCATGACTAAATACTGGAGTTTAAGGCTTACGGTAGGTATTATTACCTGCTATAGAAATGTCGCTACAAAATGATTCCTAATAACATTCTGTTATATGCATAGATCAGTATATTGCTCTACTGTCATCACAAAAGCTAGCATATACAATAGATTGGGCTAAGTAAAGAGAACCATGTCTGCACAATATACAGAGTGAAAGACTTTGGATCACACTCTCATAAATGATACACTGCTGTCCTATCTCTTCCTTCATGGCTCAGGAAAGATTTGTAAAAGACACAGTAGAAATATTATAAGGCACTGTGGTGCTGGAGGAATGCAAGCAAGTCAGTAATGATGTCCAGATAGAGCAGGACTGATACACATATCGACTCATATAAACCAGGAAACCATGTGCAGGTTCTGCACAGGTTTTGCAGGTCAAAATTATTGGAGGTCCAACCACAAGTAGTGGAAAATGAATATGATCTACCTCACTAAGAAGCTCTCTCCATTTAACACATTTTCCAATATAAAAAACTACTTTTTCCAGTACGGTTTCATAGGAATAGAATCCACACTCAAGCAAAGGCTTCATTCTAACTTATATAAATCAATGGTAAGTTTGAATTTTTTGATTCATAATTTACTATATTTTAACCATGCTGGTAATTTTCTGATGCATTATGACTGACAATTTAATAATTTCCTGGGCTTTTCTCTGTGAGCATGTATAAATATGTGTCTATGTGCTTCTGGTGTTTTTTCTTATATTTCATGATTCCTTTGATTGTTCTGTTTGCGTATGGTTATGTTTTTTTCATGTTTTCTAAGGGGTGGGATGAGAACATGAGGAATTAGATCAATGTAGAGGTAGAAATTATCAGGGAGAACAAAGTAAGGAGGGATTAGAATATATGGTCTGAAAAAAATCAATTTTCAAAAATTAGTAAATCAAAAACTAATACAGATTCCATATTGATACATCTTTAGGTACTAACATTTAATTAAGTTAGTCTTCAGAGGATACATTTCTATTGGTCAGAGCAAAATTGTGCAAGTCATTCTGCTCTGATACACTCCAGGATGGAACTTTGTTTTTACTAGAGTTCATTTTATATAACCTGCCAGCTCACTGATGAGTCAAATTATTTTTTCACTGAAACACTGGGATTTCAACTCAGGAACTATAACACACTGGGTATACATCCTATTTAGAGCAACATTCCTATGTGTCAATGGTTTGAAAAGCATAAAAGTCATTTGATTGATTTGATTTGTATTGTCCTTTTGTTCAAACATGTAATATTTAGTTACTGGAAAATATTTTACTCTACTTACATCTCAGATAAATTAGTTATTTGTTCATTTATATCATCATTTAAACTCACTTCTTTTGGTGACTTTTTGATACATACTCACAAACTGCAGACTAGGGTTCCTTCTAATTAGTGTAATCCAAAGTGTCCTCAGAGAAGTACTCCACGTTTATCTCTCCCAATGTGAAATTACAGGTCACAACATGGTAACTTTCATCTACTTTTTCTTCTTTGAAAAATTTAGTCCCTAAAAGAAATGAAATAATGAAATTCACAGGTAAATAAATGGAACTAGGAAATATTATACTGAATGACGAAGCCCAGACCACCAAGACAAGTATGTTATTTGCTTATATGTGGACATTAGCTGTTAAGTCAATGATAAAAGTGTACAATCTACAGAACCAGAGATACTAGGTTTAGAGTAAGAGACTAGGGGCAATAGATAGGTCTCCTTAGGAAAGTGAACTAGAATAGATGGATACGCATAGCACAGGGTTGTAAAGTGAAGGAACCAGTAGTGATAATTATTGAATAAGTGAATAGTGGAGGGAATATGGAGATAAGTAAAATTAAGAGCCCTTTCATGGTTACTGTGGTAACATATACCCTTTATGAATATATACATACGAATTCAATTTAAAGAATTCTTTCAACAATACGTTTCTGGAGTCAGAGGTCTTGGTTGCTTACCTTAGGTTAAGGAGCAACTCAGTGGCTTTGTGCATATCCTAACACGTGAGATGATCTGTCTGTGAACATGGATATAACCCTATTCCCAAAGGCATGAGAACTGAAATGTCACATGCATATAACTGCTATGGTATGTGGGACAGGAAAAAGGATAAAGGATAAAGAACAAATGTGGAGTGGCTTTTGACATAGTAATATTAAGTAATTGACTGAATAATGTTGTTAGAATCCATTTCAACATAGATCAGTCTCTATGTATCTATGTATCTATGTATCTATGATCTAATCTATGTATCTATGTATCTATGTATCTATGTATCTATGTATCTATGTATCTATGTATCTAACTATCTATCTATCTATCTATCTATCTATCTATCTATCTATCTATCTATCTACTTACCTACCTATTTATCTCTCTTAGAAACATTGTCCTTATGGATATAATAAAAATATGGCATCAGCAAACCTGCAGCATGTATTTCCTTACTTTGTTTATTTATTTTGTGAGTATGTGTGAGAGTCTGTGTGTGTCTGTGTGTGTGAATTTCTTAGTGTGAATTGATCATACTCACCTTTTCCTTCCATTGCTTCGAGATGAAATCCTTCTCTGCCAATGTAATTTTGTGTCTTTTTCAGAATCAAATACAACTACAGTTTATATAAATGTGAACCAAGCAAGTTGTAGCATTAACAGGTCTAGATAAACTGCCTACTGATGCAACAGTGGTATAAATGACATGAGAATAACCAGTCTACATTCTGGTTGAAATTAAGACTTTCTCCCAAAATTGAAATGTATAAATTATCCTATTATATGAATCAAAAACATGTAGCCAAACAGATTATAGGCCCTAAGGGAAAGGCAAAGGTTATTATTCTGTCAAATGAACATATTATTAATCTAACTATGACTTATACTTAGAACCACAGCTTAGTGTATTTTTCAACCCTCTTGAGAGAAGGTCCTTCTGCTAGCACATCATGCCTAACATAGAGATCAATAGCTGTTCAAGTGGCATGGAATAAGAGAATGCTCAATTCCAGTCACTAAATAAAATGCCTATACCATGTCTCCCTATAAAGGTTCAGAATTAATTCTGGAAGACAGGCTGGCAGAGTTATAAGTATTGTACACAGTAAAGGACTAAAGTCACCTTTCATCAATATTGTGGCTACTGCTGAATACAATACACTGACTCCAGTGAAAGACATACAGAAAATTGATCCTTCCCGTGTGTGTGTGTGTGTGTGTGTGTGTGTGTGTGTGTGTGTATCATGTGTGTATAATTACCACACATAAAGGTCAGGGGAAAATCTGGGGAAACAGTTCACTAGATGTGCTTGTGTATGTATTCTAGAGAGCAAACTTAAACTGCCAGGCTTCAACAACAGTCACCTGTGTCTCCTGAGACATAGATTTTTATTTGTTATTCTTTTACAGATTCATACTTGAACATAATGAATGTTAGTCACATGCATCCTGTTATACTCTCCAAACCACATACTTTCTGCCATGGACATACTTTTTCCAACAAGTTTCCCTGTTAATTTCAACAAATATATGTATTCATATGAAGTTCTGAATGGTCAACATGGTTTCATTTTACATTTGCTTTGATCTTAAATATTAATATTTTAAAAATAATAAGTAAATTATATCATTTATTTGACACTGATGAAAATATGCAGCAAAATATAGAAATGAGTAATGTTGTGGAGAGAAAGATTTTTATAAATATTCCATTTAAGAATAAATATTGAAAAAGGAATTCAGCGTGTGCAGACCAATTCTGATTCTCTCTTTATTTCCTCCAATCTCTCAAGCTCAAACACCATTCAGACACTGAAATGAAAGTAGGTAAATCTCTTCTTGTCAATTTTCATTGTACATACAATAAAGTGAGGGCAAGTTTCTGATAATTGTGAATTGTGCAAACAGTCATGTAAGTCTTCCTGCTTGCTGCATGTGTACTAAAGACTGAACCCTGTGCTTATCTCTGTTCATTTAAAAGAGGCACGTTGTTTAGAAGCTTCACCACCAAATTGTCATAGGTATGTTCAATATTCTTCCTTGTCTTCTGCCTACCCTTCTCTCTATATAATAATAAAACATTGACCAGAGAAGAGTAAAGGGAAGAAAAAGTAAAAGTAATGATAAGGGATCATGGCGAAATATTTTTTAATTTATTTTCAAAGTGACCCTTGGAAATTGTGATGGATTGCATATGATTGGCCCTGGGAGCGGCACTGTTAGGACATGTGGCCTTGTTGAAAGTAGTTTGTCACCGTGGGAGTTTGTCACTCCTCCTATTTACCTGATGATTCTCAGTCTATTCCTGGCCTCCTTGGGTTGAAGATGTACAACTCTAAGGTCCTCCTGCACCATGCCTGCCTGGATGCTGCCATGTTCGGCCTTGACTGATTATCTAAGCCTGGAAGCCAGTCCAAAATAAATGTTGTCCTTCATAACACTTGCACTGGTCACGGTGTCTCTTCACAGTAATAAAACCCTAATTAAGATAGAAGTATCCATACATTCAGAGATAAAACTGAGATGGGCAGAATATAGCCAATTCGCTTTAGCAAACGTATCAGTAGTGATGATTGCATCCCACTGTAAAGTGAGGAACATGGATCTTCTTAGATAAGAGAGAATTTTTGTATTTATATTCTGTCACTAACAGGGAATTTAAAGTACTAAAGACAATCTTTCATTTTTTTCCTCATCTAAAAGACAGCTACATTTGAAAAAAAAAGCAGATGTTTTCTCTTTCCAAATTCATTTTCACACAAATGTTTTCATTTTCTGATTTTTTCATATAAATCTAATATATTGACATCATTTCATGTTTCCCTCTTGACTCTCCTACTCCTCCAATGTAATCTACTCCCCTCTAATCACTTCTATAATTATTGTTACACAGACACACAAACCCACACCCACAAACACAACACATACACACACATACACACACACACACACACACACAGAGAGAGAGAGAGAGACAGAGAGAGAGAGAGAGAGAGAGAGAGAGAGAGAGAAGAAATGATGAAAAATCTTGAACTCGAATCATACTAGAAAGATGGCATAGAAGTACAGGTGCTTGCATCCAACATCTTGTTTCTGTGTTCTCAGTTTAATACCCAGAAGTCACATGGCAGAAGGAGATGATTAACTCTTTCAACAAATTTCTAAACTACAAGCATTCTTTATTTCGACCATGCCATCCATTAGTACAGAGATATGAAAAATGAATAAATGAATGTGAGAAAACTTTAAAACATAGCTCACATCTCAAATGAGAAAACAGTAATCATTGGTCTTCAAAAAAGAAATGACTTCATCTTGCTACTTATTATGGTAGTAATTAAATCCTTTAGACAAGTAAGTGATGTATAAAATTTGCTTAGTAAAACCATGTAAAATTCAATAATACACCCAGGATACACTGGTGATAGTAATATAACTGAATGCTTTTTCAAAAATTTTTCCCCATTAATCAATTTATTTATTCACTTTACACCCAGATTACAGCCACCACTCATAGTGCCCCCTCACATAGCCCATCCTCTTATTCCCCCTTTTCCCTCATCTTTACCCTCTGAGAAGGGCAGTCCCCCCTGGATACCAACACAGCATAGTATATCAAGCCTTTGCAAGACTAGGCACATTTTCTACCACTGAGGCCAAATAAGGCAGCATCATTAGAGAAACAGGATTAACCATCAGGCAACAGAGTCAGGAACAGCTCCTGCTTCAGTTGTTGGGTGGCTTGCAATACACAATTTTTAAAAATAATACAAAAGTCCTCTGTGAGTATGTCATGTGAGTTTGTTCTAATGACTGGTTGGAGTTACATCCTTAAAACATCCATTATACAAAAGTGTAAGCCTGCATATCACAGAAGACTGTAAAAGTATGGACATGATGACACAAAACTTAAAACATTTTTTGTTTTGGTTTTCCAAGACAATTTGTTTTATGGCTGTGAAGATACAACTTCAAATCTCATAAGTGAAAACATTTAATTAGGGCTGGAATACAGTTTCACACGTTTAGTTCATTATTGTCATGATGGGAAACTGGGCAGCATGCAGGCAGAGCTGTTGTTAGAAATTGAGAAGACAATTGTATATCTTGATCTGCAGGCAGCAGAAGCAGACAGTGTGGAGCTTGACCATAGGAGGCTTCAAAACCTGTTCTCACAGTGACACACTTCTTTGAACAAAGCCACACCTTCTCACAACGCCATTCTCTGTGGGCCAATCATACATTCAAAGCACTATACAAGATTGTTCCATGTAGGCTTGGCTGTCCTGCATCTGCTTTCTGTAGACCAAACTGGCCTTGAACTCAGAGAGATCCTCCTGCTTTGTCTCCTGAGAGCTGACATTAAAGGTATGTCAGACATCTTGTATTATATTAAGCCATAGAAAAGATTATCACTTTAAAATGCTAATGATGAAAATGAATACCATTTATGAACTCTCAGTTCCAGGGCTGCACAAAAGAATATAATGTTGAGGCAGAGTAGAGTGGATTGGAATGACTCCGATAGACTCATGTATTTGAATGCTTCTTCCATAGGGAATTGCATTATTAGTAGGTCTGACCTTGTTGGAGTGAGTTTGACCTTGTTGAAGTTCATGTGTTACTATGGGGCAGACTCTAAGGACTCAGCCACTTCACTTCTTCCTGCTTGTATACCACAGTGTTGAACTCACAGCTTCTTCTCACCTCCATATCTGCCTGCATGCAATCATAGGTTTGCCATGATAATAATGGAGTAAATATATAAACAATAAATAATCCAACATTAAATGTTTTCTTTTATAAACATTGCCATAGTTATGGTGTCTCTTTACCATCATGAACATCAGGAATATTGGACTGAATTCAGCTGGAGTTTAGGAAGCCCAACTAACAGAGAAGAACTTGTTACTAGGATTTTGGGGTATACTGTGAGAGTGCTGACCATGCTTTGAGGAGGATTGTGAAAGGACTTTAGAGATTCGATGTTCAAAATTTTGAGTGTGAAAACTCAATGAGAAGTTTTGAGGAGATTGAAAGAATAGAATGTTACTGGCAGTGAGGAAAATGGAGGTTTAGCTTTTGAACTTTCACAGTGAAATTTAAAGTGTATAACAGAACTGTTTGCCATTTTAAACTGAGACTGTCATTCTGGTCAGTTGAAGATAAAGAGTCAGCCATGATTAAGAGAGACTGGTAACAATGAAGTGAAACACTTGTGTTACTGGAGAACTTGATCCTGGTTAGCTGCAGCTGACAAATTATAGGTGGTTGATGAAAAAGAGAAGAGCATCATTTCCTGAAAGCACAGAGAAACTTTGCTCAAGAGGTCCCCGAAGTTGACCATGTCTTGAGAGCTGGACTTGGTAATCTGTAGAGACACCCTGGGAGTACTGGTCCTGAAGTCATGAAGCAAGATAGGAGACACGGAGAGCAACTGTAATCTCCTAGTGGCACTGTGAGAAACGAGGAGATTTGTAAAGGTGAATACTCAGTCACATTTGAAGCCTAGGACCAAAGGGGTTATGCAAAGAAGGTTGACACGAAGAAGAAAGCCTTGAGAGCCATGGGTGAAAGTGTAGCTCAGTGCCTGCAAAGGATGCCTGCAGTTTTGTAGCTACCTGTACCATGAGAAAACCACTAAGAACAGCAGCAACAGTGGAATGGATCCAGCTCAAGCCTAGAATATGAAGAATGTTCTACAGAAAACAGAGTTGTAGATGTGACACAGGTCTATTGTAGGACATCAGAAGATCTTCAGTAGATTCCAGACACACAGTGGTTGCAATCAGATTTTGCTTTGATTTGATTGTAACTATGCCCAGATGTTTATTTTTTGAAGTAAAAATGTATCTTACTGGAGCCAAACAACAGAGAATTTAAATTTTAATGGACTTTGGATTTTAAAAGGGATTTTTATAAGAGACTGAAATTTTAATGTGTTCGAATTTATAAAGCACATTAAAGCTTGAAGTTCTCGGACTTCTAAAATTATTTATATTTTTTAATGTGAGATCTTATGGATGGATAAAAAAGGGATAATAGTGGCTTAATAGCAATGTGTTTGTGGGTGAAGTGAACAAGGGGTTAGCTGTACCACCTGGTTTTATGTATCAACTTGATACGAAATCATTAAAGGAGAAGAAGTCTCAGTGGAGGAAATGCCTCAATGAGACATATCTATAAGATATTTCCTCCATTAATAATAAATGAGGGAGGGCCAAGACTATTCTGATTAGTACCCTCCCAGAGACATATTTGTTCAGTTTATAGGCAAACAGGCTGAGCTAGTTGGAAACAGTCCTCCTCCATGGCCCTGCATTAGTTCTGCTTCCAACTTCTTACTCTGTAGTTACTTCCTTTGGTGATGAAGAACAATGTGGATAAGTAAGCTCAATTATACCTGTTTCTCTCCTATTTGGTTTTTGCCATGGCATTTTTGTTGTAGCAATTGAAACAGTAAGACACAGAGATAAAAAATTATGAAGGAGGTACAATTACAGTAATGCTCGCATATAGGAAAATCTGCACATTCACGATTACTTGTGGGCTTTGGCCCTTCCATTTTCAGATTGGACTTTTGTTCAAAGATTGTTTATATAAGTAGGGAATAAATAGTTGGTATGAAAAATACAGAATAAGACATGAGGAGTTTAAGCATGTCTGTAAATTATGTTTTCCCACAAGACATAGGAAGGTTCAACAAAAATAAATAAATTAGCTGATAATAATAATGATGATGACAAAGGTATTGATGATTTTGCTGAGAAAAAGCTTTAAATGAGAATGATTCAAACGATTAAATCTCATTGATAATTCAAGAATCCTTGAAAACACAGAAAAATACTCTTAAAAGGAAGGAACTAGGTCTATACACATTAAAGTAAAAATGCAATTGTGTTTGCAAAAAATGTTTTCTTCATCAAGTTACCACAATTATGTGATAATTCACTCTGGATGACTGACCATGAGCATGATAGTTGGCATTTTCTTGGCCCAGTGAATGGCACTATTTAGAGATGTGGCTTTGTTGGAGTAGGTGATTCACTGTGGGCATGTGCTTTAAGCCTAGCTGCCCGGAAGTGAGTATTCTGCTAGCAGCCTTCAGATGAAGATGTAGAACTCTCTTTTCCTCCTTTCCTCCTGGACTATGCCTGCCTGGACACTGCCATGTTCCCACCTTGATGATAATGGACAGAACCTCTAAACCTCTAAGCCAGTCCCAACTAAACGGTGTACTTATAAGAGTTGCCTTGGTCATGGTGTATGTTTGCAGCAGTTAAACCCTGACTAAAACAAATACCCTATAAAAGATCCATGTTTCTGTGGTTCACAGCAAAAAGTATGGATTTGGGTCCCAGTACCCAGATTATGGTTTATGAAAGTTTGTAACTCTCATTGCAGGGATTGAACAACTTCTCCTGAATTCAATGGGCATGAGTCCCACATGTAGTACATAAACGTTTGTGTAGCCAATACAATTACATATATAAAATAAAATATATTAATCTAAAATGATTTAGAAAAATTGTTTGGATGAAATATTCGGTTTGTTTGTTTCTTCAACAGTAGATATCTTCTGGTCCTTTCTCTAACACACAATAAGCATATTTCCTACCTGTGTTTGATAAATGCTCTACAGGAGACATTGCCATGAATGTTCAGTTTAATGTTCTTGTTCTTCATTTAAGGGTAGAGTTCTAACAATTTTTACAGTTGTATGGTTATTACAATAATGGTGGTCACATATAAATATCATGACAGACATTCATGTTTTAAATAAACTCAGAATTTCAATAAAGCACAATAATTGCACCCAGAAATATACATAATTATCTGACATTAATGGAAGCAGAGGCCCTTGGTCCTGTGGAGGCTTCATGTCCCAATATTGGGAGATGCTAGAGAGGTGATCTGGGAGTGGGTGGAAGACGACCCTAGGCAAAGAAGAGGGAGGAGAATGGAGATGTGATGGTGGTTTTGAGGAGGGGTAACCAGGAAGAGAGATATCATTTGATATGTGAATGAATAATTAATAAAAATAGGTTAAAGACGTTGCAGGGTTCAGAAGGGCATCAATGCAAGCAGAGAGATGCTACAGATGTTAAGACAAAGCCCTACAGGGAGCAGACAGAATATTGTATAAAGTGAAAGACAAGCATAAATTTGAGCTGGGATGAAAAAGTGCCAATTACATAATTGGGATACATGAAGTTCAATTAGAGTAGACTGTGTGAACAGAGAATAGAAACAAGGATTGGACACTAGGGATCAGAAGTATGATGGTTAGTGTTTCTCTTTTCTTTTTGTTTGCATTTATTTTCAATCTTTTTCAACTTAGGACATATTAGGCTCATCTCTTTAGATGAACCTCAATTGAGAAAATGACTCCATCTGACTTAGCTACAGGCATGACTGAAGGAGGATTTTCTTACTATTGATGTGGGAGTACCCAGACCATGGGCACTGTGCTATCTTCCCTAGGCAGTTCTTTCATGGGTGGTAAGAAAGTAAACTGAACAAGACAGTAGATGGTGCTCCTTTGTGATTTCTCCTTTAGGTTCTGTTTCCTAGTTCCTAGCCTGAGTGTTTGGAACAGGAACTATAATGAGGAAGTACATACCAAACAACCTTTTCTTCTGAAAGTTGTTTATACCCAGGGTGTTATCAAAGCAAAAGGAAACTAATACAGCTGGAAGTCCTTAGATGTAGCAATTTTCATGCAGATGGTTAGTGATGAGTGTACCTTACCACTGGTCAGTGTGCTTGCCGTACTCCAGCCTGGAATTTATATTTCTGTTATAGTCTCTGAGGGAGTGGAGATGTCTTGTATTCGTAAGATCAAAGTTTTTAGATTTAAAAGATACCATTCCATGTTTTTTTTATTTACCTCAAGGAACGTGTAACTGGTGTGTGTGTGTGTGTGTGTGTGTGTGTGTGTGTGTTTGTGTGTGTGTGTTTGTGTGTGTGTGTGTGAATACTTTAATTATTAGTCTGTGCCTTGTGGTTCAGGAGACTCAGGTAGTGTGTGTTTACATATAAAACCTTTAACTCCTTATTGCCTCGGTATGTGCGCCAAAGTGTTGTGTATTGTTTTGTAAAATGCACTTATTTAGTGGAAGGAAAACTACAAAACCAGAGAAACTGGGTTTAGAGTAAGAGACTAGGAGTAATAGATAGGTCTCCTTAGGAAAGGGAACTAGAATAGATGGATACGCATAGCACAGGGTTGGAAAGTGAAAGAACCAGTAGTGATAATTAGTGAATAAGTGAGTAGTGGAGGGAATGTGGAGGTTAGTAAAATTAAGAGCCCTTTAATGTTTACTATGGTAACGTATACCCTTTATGAATATATGCATATGAATTCAATTTAAATGAATTCTTTGAACAATATGTTTCTGGAGTCAGAGGTCTTGGTTGCTTACCTTAGGTTAAGGAGCAACTCAGTGGTTTTTTGCATATCCTAACAAGTGAGATGATTAGTCTGTGAACATGGATATAACCTTATTTCCGAAGGCATGAGAACTTAAAAGTCACATGCATATAACAGCTATGGTATGTGGGACAGGAAAAAGGATAAAGGATAAAGAATAAATGTGGAGTGGCTCTTTCACATATTAATATTAAGTAATTGACTGAATAATATTACAATCCATTTCAACAAAGCTCTGTTTCTATCTATCTATGTATCTGTCTGTCTATCTATCTATCTATCTATCTATCTATCTATCTATCTATCTATCTACTTTCCTACCTATTTATCTCAGAAATATTGTCCTTATGGATATAAATATATGGCATCAGGAAACCTTTATGCATGTATTTCCTTATTTTATTTATTTAATTTGTGTGTATGTGTGAGTCTGTGTGTGTCTGAGTGTGTGAATTTCTTAGTGTGGTTTGTTCATAATCACCTTACCCTCCCATTGCTTCCAGATGAAATCCTTCCCCGCCCATCTAATTTTGTGTCTTCTTCAGAAACAAATTCAACAGCAGTTTATATAGATGTGAATCAAGCAAGTTGTAGTATTGACAGGTCTGGATAAACTACCTACTGATGCAACAGTGCTATGAAGGACATGAGAATAACCAGTTTATATTCTGGTTGAAATTTAGACTTTTTCCCGAAATTGAAATGTATAAATTATTGTATTATGTGAATAAAAAACATGTAGCCAAACCGATCATAGGCCCTAAGGGAAAGGCAAAGGTTATTATTCTATCAAATGAACATAATATTAGTCTAACTCCATATGACTTATCCTTAGAACCACAGCTTAGTGTATTTTTCAACCCTCTTGAGAGAAGGTTCTTCTGCTAGTACAACATGCCTAACATAGAGATCAATAGCTATTCAAGATGCAGGGAATAAAAGACTGCTTAATTCCAGCCTATACCATGTCTCCATATGAAGTTTCAGAATTAATTGTGGAAGACAGGCTGGCAGAGTTATAAATATTATGGACAGCACACAACTAAAGTCACCTTTCTTCAATGTTGTGGCTACTGCTGAATATTACACACTGACTCCAATGAAAGGCACACAGAGAATTTATCCCCTCCGGTGTGTGTGTGTGTGTGTGTGTGTGTGTTTGTGTGTGTGTGTCTGTATGTGTGTTTGTGTGTGTATGTGTGTTTGTGAATGTATGTGTGTTTGTGAATGTATGTGTATGGGTGTGTTTGTGTATCTGTATATGTGTTTGTATGTGTGTGTGTTTGTGTGTGTGTGTGTTTGTGTGTGTGTGTATGTGTGTAAAAGTAACATGATACTTCAAGATTTATGTGGTACTTATGTAGTAACAAATATCTTCTACAAAATATTGTTTCTCACTTTTTTCTTTCTTTGGTAGAAAAAGTACACAATGGTAGAACTAAAAGCAAAAGTTTGTTTGTTTCAGACATCCATATTCTATTTAAGGAATAATATCAAAATAGATTTTTTTTAAAAATTTCACACCAGTACGAAAAATTCAAATATTTCCTTTGATAAATAAAAGGCAAATTGGCACATTAGAATATGTCTTTCGCAATTAGAGAATTATTGCTGAACTTTTTGTTTTCTTATTTATAAAAGCAAAACTTTTTGTAGGACAGGCACGTAAAAGTATACTTAAGGAATGGAACCCTAGGGGCTGGGGATTTAGCTCAGTGGTAGAGCGCTTGCCTAGGAAGCGCAAGGCCCTGGGTTCGGTCCCCAGCTCCAGAAAAAAAGAACAAAAAAAAAAAAAAAGAATGGAACCCTAATATAAAGAAATGTATTGTAAAATGTGTATCATTGTAAACTGATGTAAAAAAATCAATTCTTAAATATGGAAGTGAAGGAACAAATCATCTCTAGGTTCACAAAGCCTGAGAATTGACACCAGCTACAAAAACAAAACAAATGAACCCCCCCCCCAAAAAATAAAATCAGGCTAGAGTTACAAATGTTTTTCGGCTAGAGGAAATTGTATGCCCAGAGGTTCACTGGGCCATGCTATTTCCTGATGCCTTCTCTGCAGCCAAGCCCAGTCTGTGATCCAGGATTGTGATGTACGTTTGGTTGCCAGTATTGCCAAAGGAGTATAACACTGCAATGAGATTTTAGTGAAGTTGGGAGATAATGAAAAGGAGAGGAAATACTGGTACTCAGCTTTAATGTTGGTTTTCAATACTCTGTGGAAAAAAAGCATCTTTCCAATTTTGCTGTGTTCTAAATCCATGCTTCAAAATAGGTTAGGAGTAAGATGCTAAAATATTTTTAACTGTTAAAGATAATATCTGCCATAAAAAACCCTGTTAGGAAGTAGTCATGGATGGAGGAATAATGTGATATATAAAATATAGCACCATTATTTTCAATGAAGCTTACTTGCTTTGATATTTTAATATAAGTTTGGGGCTTTAATAATTTCTTAACAAACACTGCAATGTGAGCACCACTCCAAGGCTCTTCCCTGATAATTGCTGAAACACTGTGTCAAACAAGAAAAAGATTCAAAAGTAAAAGTGACATACTTCCATGGCTGTTGGGAGTACAAAATTTTATATCACCTTGGAAATCAATTTGGCAGTTTCTAAGAAAATTGGAGATAGTTCAACCTCAAAAATCAGCTGTATACCTAGAAAATGCTCCAATATCCCAAAAAGACACTTGCTCAACTCTGCTCATAGCTGCTTTATTAATACTAGCCAGAAATTAGAAAAAACCTAGATGTCCCTCTGTGGGGCAGCAGGCTGTGAAAGTTACCCTGATTCCTCATCGAGAAAGGTCGAACCCCAGGAACCCGAAGGGACAGTGAGAGCACTTGAAATCTTCCAGGAGATCAGGTCCTTCTCTTGTAGACCACAAACCCCCCTGTAGAGAAGTTTGAGGTGGATCAGTCACTTAGGGCAATGCAGCAAACACCTCCACCACAGGTGAAGATGTGACCACAGGTCACATAGCCTCAAGACAGAACAGTCACATGGATGCAGAACCATGACCCCAAATATATAGATGAGGTATTCCTAAGCTCTCAGTCCAAACCAATAAGAAGTACCAGCTGTCAGACCCTGACCACTCCCAAAAGTGTATTTAAGAATCCTATCCAGGATTAAAGGTATGCAAGAATTACTCCAACGTCTGAGAGCTTCTGTCATAAGAGCTGGAACACTGCTTCTTGGGGAAGAGATCTGCTCTCCAGGAAATACATTAGAACCTCCTGTGTACCCCTTTTCAGGTTGTCACTCTCCAGGTGGCTCAGCTGGCCTGGGCAACCTCAGTGGCAGAGGCAGAAGCAGAAGCAGAAGCAGAAGCAGAGCAGCACCAGCAGCAGGGCAGCAGAAGCAGTTCCCCCTCCTTTCCTGAGTTTCCTCCCCTTCTCCTGGACCTGCACAGCTAGCTGGATCAGAGACCTTCATGGAAAGTCTCCAGCATGAAGGCCAATATCCCTCAACTGGAGAATGGATAAACAAAATGTGTGACATCTACACAATGGAACACTATTCATTTGTTAAAAACAAACACAGCATGAATCTTGCAGGCAAATAAACGGAATTTGACAATATCATCATGAGTAAGGTATCCCAGTGCCAAAATGACATGAATGATACATCTTGACTTATAAGTGGATATTAGTCTTTAAATACACATTCCATGTAACACTGTATAGGCCCAAAGAAGCTAAACAAGAAGGAAGGACCAAACGAGGAAGCTTGAATTTCACTTAGAAGAGGGGATAAAATGAACAGAAAAGATAGATTCATGGTGGGAACTGAGAAGCAGGGGGAATATGGTAGGGAATGGGGATTCAGTATCTGGTGTTGCAAGGGTCTGGCCATGAAAAAGAATGGAAATCTGCAACTGACAGGTATGAGGTAGACGTGAGAAGAGTGAGTTCCCAAAAATCAATGGGGATGACCTTAGCTGTGACTCCTACACTGAAGAGACCAGGCAATGGCTTCAGTGGAGCAACAGAGACAACAACCTGCCCATAAATTTCAAATTCTTTCCAAAATTTATCTGATCTATAAGAAATGTAGGCGCGCGGTATGAAGCAAAGACCGAGGGAATTGCCAATCAATAACAGGGGCCAACTTGTGAGTCATCCCATGAGCAAGCACCAACCCCTGCCACAGTTAATAATATTCTGCTATGCTTGCAGACAGGAGCATGGCATGTAAGAGGCTCCACTAAGCAGTTGTCTCAGACAACTACATCAACCCACAGCCAAAGAGTGAATGGAGCTTGGGAACGATTATGGAAGAATAGTAGGAATGATTTCAAGCCCTGAAGAGGAGAGGAACTCAGAAGAAAGACAAAGAGTATTAACTAAACTGGATCCTTGTGGCTCTTATAGTTTGAACCACAAACAATAGAATGTATACCAGGTGGACCTAGGCCTCATCACACATAGGCAGCATATGTGCAGCTTGGTATTCATGTGGGTCTCAAAAAACTGAATCCTGCGCTAGATCCAAAGTTGTCTTCTGTATGTAGGATATGTTCTTCTGGTTGGGCTGTGTTTCTTCCCTCAGCGTGAGGTAGAACCACACCTTTCAAAGACTTGAACTGTTAGTGTTTTGGGATACCTAGGCAGTCCCCACCTGCTTGGAGGAAGAGAGGGAGAATGTAAACATTGTTGTGGGAGGGGTGGTGACTCAGGAAAGGGACTGTAAGCAGAATGTAAAGGGAAGAAATAAAATATAAAATTAAATTTAAAAAGTGACAAATGATTTTTCACATATACATGTCATTGTTGGAATAAATATATAAATATATAACATGATAGGTCTGTATTTAATGGGAAGGAAGTGTTTAAAAACAATGGTGTAAATAGAAAGGGAAACTAGTAACAAACGAAGTGTCTTTGGGTTTTACTTCTGAGAACGGAAACCATGACCAAGGCAACTCTTACAAGCATGACATTTTATTGGGGCTGGCTCACAGGTTCAGAGATTCAGTCAATAATCATCAAGGTAGGAGCCTGGTAGTGTCCAGGGGATGCAAGAGTTGAAAGTTCTACCTCTATTCTGTAGACAGCTAGCAGAAGAATGTATTCCAGATAGCTAAGATGAGGCTATTAAAGACCATGCCCACAGTGACCCATCTACTCCAATGAAGCTATACCTCCTAATAGTGCCACACACTGGGCCGAGCATATACAAACCACCACAGTGAATTAAATGGTGATGGTTGAGGAAACTGAGATTGAGGAGTGAAAATGAGGAAGGATAAATATCCCTAAAGTCACTTTGAAAAAGGCATATGGAAGTAAACTTCTGCCAAAGAGGTTTCACTGTAAAAATAGACATGTAAACATATTTCAAATAGGGTTAAGAAGTAATAAGGTGATGATTTCTCCACTGGACACTATAGCCTAACAAAGACATAGTCCAGTGCCAGAATTGGGTTGTCTACTTTGAATTTATTTTCCAGAGATTTCCCATATAGTCCCGCCATTAAAAACCATTTTAGTTACCATAGAGAATTTGAATGTAAGACCCTATTGATGAAGTCAGCATATGCTTAAGTCAAAGAACAGACATAAATTTATCTAGCATTGACCTAAAAGCTTGATTCTACTGTGTATCTTAGTGGATAACTTTCTTATTAACAGAATGTATGAAGCAGGCTACTGCAGGAGAAATGTAATCACCACTTTTTCCAAGCTTGGAAATACATCCTGCCAATGAATTCCAACTGATACAATGATGAACTGCCTATCATGAGAAAAACCAACATTTTTAGTGGGATTTGTGTCCTAAAATGAAATCTATACTTGGCACAGTTTTCACGAGTAGGATGCTGCACCTAAACAGGGGCTTGGTACTACTTGTACACCTACACCTATTATGGAGCTAAGACATATTAATTTAAATCAACTCATAAATAATAATCATACCTGTAAATTAGTGTACCCATGAAAAATATTCAGAGATTAGAAAATCAGGAATACAAATGAATAAACTATGAGTAGGCACAGTTTATTGTTAAAATGGGAAGGCAATGATTCTTGTTTATATTATATAAGTTCATATATGCAATTTTTAGATTCAGCACCCATAGCATTTTCTATGTTAAACTATGTGGCATAGAATTAATAATATACACAAAATAGTTGATAGATTCCGTAAATGTATTGGACAGTTCTTTCCATGGATCCATGATTAATAAGTAATAAAAACAATGTATACAGAAGAAAGAGGCATCCTGATAGACATTAATGCTTTTGTGAGCTTATGTGGGGGGAGAATAACAGCAAAGGCAATGGGAATGATGCATCATGATTCCAAATTTCTAGCACCAATATACTATGTCAGTTTTATGATGTTTCCCTTGACCATTTGTGGGTATTCCTTGAAAAAAGTGAGCTCACATTGTTGAAATGCATAAAATAATACTAGAAAACAAGTAATACTGTAATTAATCAATTTGTTGTACAGCAGTTTCTTTATGTGGCATTAAATATTCTCTTAGTCCTCTGACAGTGTACAAAAATAGCAAAATAGGTAGATTCAAAATTCTTAACATCACTAAAATAAGACAATTTTGGTCTTAGGTGTTATTTAAATTTCGGTTCAATCCATGAGTTATATTCTTACTAGAGAAGAGTCTTAGGAACTAAATGCTCCAAATTAGAATTTTATAAACAATGCTTTAATGAATTCTCATGCACTTCTTATATATGAGTGATTTTGAAAGCCATTTTACAGTATGGAGAATAATTTCTCTAGGGAAAATAAATCTGTGAGACAACTAAGGTTGAAAATGAGAGGTCTACTTCGGGAAGCAATACTGTAGCTAAATAAAAATTAAATTTCAGACAATATCTATGAGCTTGTGAGATTCAAAAAATTATCACGATATTTGTAATAATTATTTCATCCTCACATGTTTTTCTTTTTACTTTTTCCCAATTTTTATTAAATTGGATATTTCTTATTTATATTTCAAATGTTATTCCATTTCCCAGTTCCCTGTCCATCAGACCCCTAACTCCCCCTCCCCTTCTCTGAATGTAGGAATACAGTAATATAGGAGTAGTCAGCAGCAGGAATCTTCTGGTTTCTGCATGTTCCAAGAACTGTACTGACCAGGTCCCACAGCTCCCTGCAACCAAATCCCTTGGGGGAGAGAGCTGGACACTGAGAAATGTGGACAATCCTGAGAGCTCAGATAAGACAACTAATTCTTCCCACATTCTTGACCCTAGAGGAATGCCTAGCCCCTTCAGTACACGTTGGCATAGGCACCTAGGAGCAGTCAGGGGGAGATATAGAGACAAAGTTTGGAGCAGAGACTGAAGAAATTGCCATTTGGAGCCGGCTCTACCTGGGGATTCAGCCCATATACATATAGCTACCAAATCCACACAGTATTGCTTATGCCAAGAAGTGCATGCTAAAAGGAGCCAGCTATAGCTATATTCTGAAATGCTCTGACAAAGCATGGAGAACTCAGAGACAATTGCTTGCAGCTAACCATGGAAATGAGATTAGGGTCCCCAATGGAGGAGATAGAGAAAGGAATGAAAAAGCTTAAGGGTATTGCAACCCCATAAGAACAATACCAACCAATCAGAGCTCACAAAGAGTAATTCACCATCAGAAGAGTACTCATGGACAAACCCATGTATTCAGTGGCCTATGTAGCAGAGGATGGTTTTGTTGGGGACCAAAGGGTGGAGAATCCCTTGGTGCTGCCAAGGCTGGACCCTCAGTGTAGGGGAATATCACGGCAGGGCGGTTAGAATGGGTGGATGGTTTGGTGGGGAACACCCTCACAGAAGAATGGGCTATGGTAAGGGGTAGGGGGTTATATCCAGGAAACCTCGAAAGGGAATAACATTTGAAGTGTAAATAAAAAAGTATTCAAAAATAAATCAATAAGTAAATAAATAAATAAACTAATAAATAAATAAAATGAAAGTTGAGAACCATTAGACTTTCGTGTTCTACGTGTGTATAAAATCAACTGCTCATTGAATTGTACTTTCTTTCTGGACTTTGAATTCTTATCCACTGGTCAAAAATGCATAATTATTATGTACATACATTCTGTAATACATAAAATATGTGTTTGATACTTTATATGTGCATTTTATTCTGGATTTTTTCTCAACTTTACTCAAGTTGAGTTTTCTGTAATTAGAGAACATCAGTTGAACTGTGTCTACCAGGTAACCTGATTAAAAATCTGTAGGTCATTTTCATAATTGTTGATTGATATGAGAGGACCCAGCTCTCTTTGTGTGGCCCTTTACCTGGTTAGGGTTTATTGGTGTGTATAAGGAATCATTCTGAACTACCCACAGGGAGCAAACTGGTAAGCAGTAGCATGGCTTCTGCCTAAGTCCCTGCTTCCATTCCCTGCCTTGAGTTAATGTCTTGTCTTCACTCCATGATAGTGTGTGACATCAGATTTTTAAGTTGAAATAGACACTTTTATACCCCAAGGAAAATATTTCTTTTACTACTGTACTAAGTATCATTTGTGACAATTCTGTAATCTAAATGTTAGACTTATAAGAAATCAAGATTACATAGAGTTTTGTGGATACTTTCAGAAAAACAAAGAATTACACCTGATGCAATGAATCAGAGAGTGAAGAGCAAAACTATATATCTTAATAAATACAAATGTCATTGAAGATAAAGCTTACTTCTGTAGGATTTATTGCGAATAGAAACCAAAAAACCATGTAAAAATAATAGGCTAGTAGAATTCCTTTCTCTTCCTCTTAAAAATATGATGACATTGTTGAAGCTATCACATATTTCATCTGCTGGACATAAAAAATCAAGCTTTAACTAACTAGAAAATTATTTCTGTTAGTTATATTGAATACTAATATAGAGTACTATTCAATTGCTAGCAAAACATGATGATTTGTAGCTATTGCAGGACATTGCAATATACAATAATGACATGTGAGGCAAAATGTACCAATGGTGAAATAGCACTGAGACTGTTTATAGGACTAAACAACCACTTTATTGCAGTTGAGGCTTTCTTCAAAGAGTGAGGAATCAGTCCTGGAACTGCAAACATAATTAAAATGCATGCTGAGGGAACTTTTAGGTCCCAGAATAAAATCATTTGATGCTATTCTAAATGGTCAGTTTCACACACACAAATACATCTTTTATTATATCCAGTAGTTTTTGCCATTCTTAGTGTTTGTTTACATGTAATTAATGTTGCATTTAGTGTTGATCATTACACAAATGAATAGCCACCAGAAACTCCAAGTATACTCCAAATGTGTACTCATCTATTGTTCAATCACATACCTGGGCTCGCTTAGCACTGATGACTGCCTGATGCACGAGGGTCACTTTTCCTTAGAAATGTAGCCACTGGTAAGGATACAGAGAACATATTTTGAATTAAGAGAGACAATATATGACAACGTCAGAGCCAGAATTACATATATGGTGACGAATATTAATAACATTTTGGAACAAGACAAGGATGTTCATCCTTTTGCCTACTTATTATATTATTGGAGTCAATTCAAGGGAAAGAGTGAAGGAGAAAAATGTAACAAATATGGAATATCAGTGGTTAAATATGTTCATTTGAATATCATCTTATTTTATATGTAAATTTTCCTTAATTTTAAACAAGAAACCTATTGCTACTGATTGACCCCACAAAGATAACAGGATAAAAATTTAGCACAAAATAATTCAGTAAGTTTCATGTATAACAAAATTACTATTTAAGAAATCATAGAAAAACATGCCATTCACAAACCATGTAAGCACACATGCACACACACCCACACATGAACACACACACATGCAAAACGTAAAAGGGTACGCTGACAATTCAAGAAAGTAAAAATATTAAAGAAATTTCAGGATAAAATTCCTCCATGGTTATGGGATAACAGAGCTATTACATTACAAATGGCATTCTTCCAAAAGCAATTCACACATTTAATGTAATCTCCAACCAAAATTTTTCATACACAATTAAAAATGTAATTGTAATTTCATATGGGAACAAGAAGTTTCACTTTGGTCAAAAACAAACAGAAAAAGAAAAACAACAACACAGTAAAAGCCATGCATAATAGAACAGAATGGATTATCAGGATCCCAGATATCAATCACATTATCCTATACAGCTGAAGTGAAAAGTCTACACACTATATCAGAAAAGTTAATACATGAATCAATTGATTAGAAATGAGGACTTACATATAATCCCACAGTGATATCTGTTGGTTTAATAAAATTTAAAAATATTAATAAATTATTCTGATCAATGGGAATTGCTGCACATAAAAGAATGAAACTACATATTTATTAACTGCCCTCCAATACTCGACTGCAAATGTTTCAACGATTTAGCATAAGACCCGATGTCTTGAATCTAAAAGAGGACAAGTAGGTAGTAAATTTTAACTCATTGACATAAGATAGAACTTTTAGACAGGACATTTGATATCATAAGAATAGGGTAAAAATTATTAAATATATCTATAGAAATAAAGCCATTATATGTAAGTGGCATTTTAAGCATTTATATGAAACCTATTGACTAACAAGAAAGCCATTCTTGGAGAGATTTCTCTATAAAATGAGCCTGTACATTAAATATATATAAAAATTTCTAGAACTGTTTTCTATTCCATATGGAAAAATAATAAACTCACATAGACAAAACAGTCCTGAACTATAAGATAACTTCAGACAGAATCGAAAGTACTGGCCTCAAGCCATACTGCAGAGGAATAACGATAAAAACTATATGGTATTTGTACAGAAAAAGACAGGATGATCAATTTATTGGAATCAAAACTCCAGAAATAATCTTCCATATCTACGGACATTTATCGACAAAGAAACCAAAACCATATTTAAAAAACAATCTTCAACAAATGGTGATAGTCTATCTGATGACTACAGGTTGAAGAATGGAAATAGTTCCAAATTTATCACCCTGCATAAAACTTAAGTCCAACTGGATATAATAAAACAAGATGGATTAAAATATTCTTGAATGCACACATGCAGGAGACAATTTCCTAAAGAGAACACCAACGGCTCTGGTTCTAAGAGCAACTATTGATAAATTGGACCTCATGAAACTGCACAGCTTTTTTAAGGTCTAGAACACTGCTAATAAGACTAAACAAAAGACTACAGATTGGGAAAGGATCTTCACCAACCCTCCATCTGACAAAGGGCTAATATCCCAAGTTTATAAAGAACTCAAGAAGTTAAACACAAACATCCCAAACCACCCAATTAAAATATACGGAACAGAGTTAAGCACAGAATTCTCAACAGAAGATTCTCGAATTGCCTACTATTTATTGTTGAAGGTGACTGTTATTTAGGTATCCTGAATATCATGGGTGAGTTCTCAGAAGCTGTTAAAAGTTTGAGATATCAAAATAGATATATAAATGTTTTTTTCAGTATCTTTTGAGCTCTAAGAAGAGATGGGTTAAAGTAGTGAATATATCCAGTCAGTAAGAAAGACAGAAACTTTTTATTCATAAGGAAATATTACTGTGGTTATAAATAAAATACTATGTAAAATAAAATGAAAGGAACACACATTTGTATGTTTTTGTGTATTTGTGTGTGTATGTGGGTGTGTTTGTGTGTGTGTGTCTGTGTGTGTGTGTGTGTGAGAGAGAGAGAGAGAGAGAGAGAGATAGAGAGAGAGAGAAACACATTGAGAAATGCCCACATGTACACACGTACATGCACACAAAAATTTCAAGTTCATGGGTAGAAGTCTAAGCTCTACTTAAAGTAGGCATTTCTTTTTTTCCACTAAATGGATCCTAAAGATTAGGTTCAAATTTTCTGAATTGGTAGGCTGGCCCTTATCCAGCTGACTCAACTTTTTTGAGGCTTAAAAATGTTATACTTTTAATGCATAAATAAATTTTAAATTGTTTTTAATTCAGAAAATAAATACATTTTCCATTCTCTCTCTCAAAACATCCGTGTATTACTCTCCAGTCCATTCATTAAATTAATGACCTTTTCCCCATATCGAAATTACTATATGCATATATATATATATATATATATATATATATATATATTTACTCCAGCATATGTCTGTGTTTAACCTGTTCTGTCTGTATAATTTTGCATGTATATGTTTTCAGAGGTGATCATTTGTAATTGAACCCACCACCTGATGTGTTTATCTCTGATAAAAAACCACCTCTCACACTACGAATTTTTACACTTGCCTAACATACTTTTCATAGTGTTGAGCTTCATGAAGTTCTCTGGATGGGTTTGGTTGTTCAAGTGGATCATCCTTGTTAAGCATGTTTATTTGTCATACAATATATTTTGACATTGTTCTCCTCAGATAGTCCAATGTCCAATTTTCTGAGAAACCTCCAGACTGATTTCCAGAATGGTTGTACCCGTCTGCAATCCCACCAACAATGGAGGAGTATTCCTCTTTCTCCCCATCCTCGCTAGCATTTGCTATCACCTGAGTTTTTGATCTTAGCCATTCTCACTGGTGAGAGGTGAAGCAGTCCCACTCAAATCAGGGACTAGACAAGCTTGCCTAATCTCTCCCTACTTATTCAGTATAGTAATCGAAGTCCTATTCAGAGTGATCAGACAAAAAATGAGGTAAAAGGGATACAAATTGGAAAGGAAGAGGTCAAAATATTGCAGATGATAGGATAGTATACATAAGTGACCCCAAAAGTTCCACCAGAGAACTCGTAACCTGATTAAAAACTTCAGCCAAGTGGCTAGATATAAAATTAATTCAAACAAATGAGAAGCTTTCATGTGCTCAAATGATAAAAAGGCTGGGATGAAATTAGAAAAATGAGACCCTTCACAAATGTCCCAAATAACAAAATATCCCAGTGTGACTCTAACAAAGCAAGTGAAAGGTCTTTATGACAAGAACTTAAATTCTCTGAGGAAAGAAATAGATGAATTTCTCAAAAGACGGAATGATCTCCCACCCTCAGGGATGAGCAGGACTGATATAGTAAAAATGGCAATTTTGCTAAAAGCAATCTACAGGTTCAATGCAAACTTCATAAATATTCCAACTCAATTGTTCAAAGAGTTAGAAAGAACAATTTGCAAATCCATTTGGAATACAAAAAAAAAAAAAACCTAAGATAGCAAAAACTATCCTCAATAATTAAAGATCTGGGGAAATCACCATCCCTGGCCTCAGGCAGTATTACAGGGCAATATTGATAAAAACTGTATGGCATTGGTACAGAGATAGGCAGGTACATCAATGGAATAGAATTAAAGACCCAGGTCACTTGATCTATGACAAAGGACCCAAAACCATTCAGTGGAAAAAAGAACTTTTTCAAAAAATGGTGCTGGTTCAACTGGAGAGCAGCATGTGAAAGAATGCAAATCAACTCATTCTTAACATCCTGTAGAAACCTGAAGTCCAAGTAGATCAAGGACATCCACATCAAACCTGACAACCTCAAATAATAGAAGAAATAGTAGTGAAGATTCTGAAGCACATGCAGACTGGGGAAATTTTCCTGAACAAAACACCAGTGGCTTATGCTCTAGGATCGTGACTCGACAAATAGAACCTCATAAAACTGCAAAACTTCTGTAAGACAAAGGACACTGTCATTAGGACAAGATGGCAAAAAACAGATTGGGAAAAGATCTTACCAATCCTACATCAGATAAAGGGATAATATCCAAAATATACAAAGAACTCAAGTAGGTACACTACAGAGCACCAAATAACCCTGTTTTTAACATGTGGTACAGAGCTAAACAAAGAATTCTCAACTGAGGAATACTGAATAACTGACAGGCACCTAAAGAAATATTCAAAATCCTGGGACAAATGCTACAGAAAAGAACCCTGAGATCCATCTCACACCAGTCAGAATGGCTAAGATCAAAAACTCAGGTGAAAACACATGCTGGCAAAGATATGGAGAAAGAGGAACACTCCTCCATTGTTGGTGGGATTGCAAACTGGAAGAACGACTCGGGAAATCAGTTTGGAGGTTCCTCAGAAAATTGGACATTGCAATTCCTGAGGACACAATATACCTCTCCTGGACATATACCCAAATGGTGCTCCAACATACATCAAAGACACATGGTCCACTATGTTCATAGCAGCCTTATTTATAATAGCCAGAAGCTAGAAAGAATCCAGATGTCCTTCATCAAAGGACTGGATACAAAAATTGTGGTATATGTACACAATGGAATATTACTCAGCTATCAAAAACAATGACTTCATGTAATTAATATGCAAATGGGTGGAATTAGAAAATATCATCCTGAGTGAGGTAACCCAATCACAAAAAAAAAACAAAACAAAACAACAACAACAACAACAAAATAAAACACACATGGTATGCACTCACTGATATGTGGACATTAGCTCTAAATCTCGGATTACCCAAGATACAATCCACTTACAACATGAAACTCAAGAAGAAGGATGACTAAAGATTGGATGCTTCAGTCCTTCTTAATGAGGGAATAAAAATATTCATAGGAGGGGTTCTGGAAATAAAAGTAGGAGCAGAGACTGAAAGAATGGCCATTTGGAGCTTGCCCCACATATGGATCCAGCCCATATACATATATCTACCAAACCCACACAATCTTGTAGATGCCAAGAATTATATGCTGACAGAAAGTTTATATAGCTGTCTCCTGAGATGTTCTGCCAGAGCACGACAAATTCAGAGGTAAATGCTCAGAGCCCACAAATGAACTGAAAATAGTGTCCCCATTGGATAAGTTGGAGAAAGGATTGAAGGAGCTGAAGTGGTTTGCACCCCTTTAAGAACAACAATACCAATCAGTGACTACACCACCATACAAAGAGAACACATGGACGCACCCGTGGCTCTAGCTGCATATGCAGCAGAGGATGGCCTTGTTTGGCACCAATAGGTGGAGAAGTCCTAAAATAAGACAATTTTGGTCTTAGGTGTTATTTAAATTTCGGTTCAATCCATGAGTTACATTCTTACTAGAGAAGAGTCTTAGGAACTAAATGCTCCAAATTAGAATTTTATAAACAATGCTTTAATGAATTCTCATCCACTTTTTATATATGAGTGATATTGAAAGCCATTTTACAGTATGGAGAATAATTTCTCTAGGGAAAATAAATCTGTGATACACCTAAGATTGAAAATGAGAGGTCTACTTCGAGAAGCAATACTGTAGCTAAATAAAAATTAAATTTCAGACAATATCTATGTGCTTGTGAGATTCAAAAAAATTATCAGGATATTTGTAATAATTATCTCATCCTCACATGTTTTTCTTTTTACTTTTTCCAAATTTTTATTAAATTGGATATTTCTTATTTACATTTCAAATGTTATTCCATTTCCCAGTTCCCTGTCCATCAGACCCCTAACTCCCCCTCCCCTTCTCTGAATGTAGGAATACAGTAATATAGGAGTAGTCAGCAGCAGGAATCTTCTGGTTTCTGCATGTTCCAAGAACTGTACTGACCAGGTCCCACAGCTCCCTGCAACCAAACCCCTGGGGGAGAGAGCTAGACACTGAGAAATGTGGACAATCCTGAGAGCTTAGATAAGACAACTAATTCTTCCCACATTCCTGACCCTAGAGGAATGCCTAGCGCCTTCAGTACACGCTGGGCATAGGCACCTAGGAGCAGTCAAAGGGAGATATAGAGACAAAGTTTGGAGCAGATACTGATGAAATGGCCATTCGGAGCCGGCTCCACCTGGGGATTCAGGCCATATACATATAGCTACCAAATCCACACAGTATTGCTTATGCCAAGAAGTGCATGCTGAGAGGAGCCAGCTATAGCTATATTCTGTAATGCTCTGAAAGAGCATGGCGAATTCAGAGACAATTTCTTGCAGCTAACCATTGAAATGCGATTAGGGTCCCCATTGGAGGAGATAGAGAAAGGAATGAAAAAGCTTAAGGGTGTTGCAACCCCATAAGAACAATACCAACCAACCAGAGCTCCCAAAGAGTAATTTACCATCAGAAGAGTACTCATGGACAGACCCATGTCTCCACTTGCCTATGTAGCAGAGGATGCTTTTGTTGGGGACCAAAGGGTGGAGAATTCCTTGGTTCCGCCAGGGCTGGACCCACAGTGTAGGGGAATGTCACGGCAGGGCAGTGAGAATGGGTGGATGGTTTGGTGGGGAACACCCTCATAGAAGAATGGGCTAAGATAAGGGATAGGGGGGTGGTTATATCCAGGAAACCTCGAAAGGGAATAACAATTGAAGTGTAAATAAAAAATATTCAAGAAAATAAATAAATAAATAAAATGAAACTTGAGAACCATTAGACTGTCGTGTTTTATGTGTGCATAAAATCAACTGCTCATAGAATTGTGCTTTCTTTCTGGACTTTGAATTCTTATCTACTGGTCAAAATGTATAATAATTATGTACATACATTCTGTAATATATAAAATATGTGTTTGATACTTTATATGTGCAATTTATTCTGGATTTTTTCTCAACTTTACTCAAGTTGAGTTTTCTGTAATTAGAGAACATCAGTTGAACTGTGTCTACCGGGTAACCTGATTAAAAATCTGTAGGTCATTTTCATAATTTATGATTAATATGAGAGGACCCAGCCCCTTTTGTGTGGCCCTATACCTGGTTAGGCTTTATTGGTGTGTATAAGGAATCATTCTGAACTACCCACAGGGAGCAAACTGGTAACCAGTAGCATGGCTTCTGCCTAAGTCCCTGCTTCCATTCCCTGCCTTGAGTTAATGTCTTGTCTTCACTCCGTGATAGTGTGTGACTTCAAACTTTTAAGATAAAATAAACACTTTTATACCCCAAGGAAAATATTTCTTTTACTACTGTACTAAGTATCATTTGTGACAATTCTGCAATCTAAATGTTAGACTTATATGAAATCAAGATTACAGAGAGTTTTGTGGATACTTTCAGAAAAACAAAGAATTACACCTGACGTAATGAATCAGAGAGTGAAGAGTAAAACTATATGTCTTAATAAATACAAATGTCATTGAAAAACAAAGATTACTTCTGTTGGATTTATTGCTCACAGTAACCAAAAAAGCATATAAAAATAATAGGCTAGTAGAATTTTTTCCTCTTCCTCTTAAAAATATGATGACATTGTGAAGCTTTCACATATTTCATCTGCTGGACATAAAAAAAATCAAGCTTTAACTAACTAGAAAATTATTTCTGTTAGCTATATTGAATACTAATATAGAGTACTATTCAATTGCTAGCAAAACATGATGATTTGTAGCTATTGCAGGACATTGCAATCTACAATAATAACATGTGAGGCAAAATGTACCGATGGTGAAATAGCACTGAGACTGTTTATAGGCCTAAACAACCACTTTATTTCAGTTGAGTCTTTCTTCAAAGAGTGAGGAATTAGTCCTGGAACTGCAAACATAATTAAAATGCATGCTGAGGGAACTTTTAGGTCCCAGAATAAAATCATTTGATGCTATTCTAAATGGTCAGTTTCACACACAGACAAGTACATTTTATCCAGTAGTTTTTGCCATTCTTAGTGTTTGTTTACATGTAATTAATGTTGCATTTAGTGTTGACCATTACACAAATGAATTAACCACCAGAAACTCCAAGTACACTCCTAATGTGTACTCATCTATTGTTCAGTCACATACCTGGGCTCGCTTAGCACTGATAACTGCCTGATGATCAAGGGTCACTTTTCCTTAGAAATGCAGCCACTGGTAAGGATACAGAGAACATATTTTGAATTAAGAGAGACAATACGTGACAACGTCAGAGCCAGAATTACATATATTGTAACAAATATTAATGACATTTTGGAAGAAAACAAGAATGTTCATTCTTTTGCCTACTTATTATATTAGGAGTCAATTCAAGGGAAAAAGTGAAAGAGAAAAATGCAACAAAAATGGAATATCAATGGTTAAATATGTTCATTTGAATATCATCTTATATTATATGTAAATTTTCCTTAATTTTAAACAAGAAACCTACTGCTACTGATGGACCCCACAAAGGTGACAGGATAAAAAATTAGCACAAATGAATTCAGTAAGTTTCATGTATAAAAAAAATTACTATTTAAGAAATCATAGAAAAACATGCCATTCACAAACCATGCAAGCACACATGCACACACACCCACACATGAATACACACACATCCAAAACGTAAAACGGTACGCTGACAATTTAAGAAAGTAAAAATATTAAAGAAATTTCAGGATAAAATTCCTCCATGGTTATGAGATAACAGAGCTATTACATTACAAATTGCATTCTTCCAAAAACAGTTCACACATTTAATGTAATCTCCAACCAAAATTTTTCATACACAATTAAAAATGTCATTGTAATTTCATATGGGAACAAGAAGTTTCACTTTTGCCAAAAACAAACAGAAAAAGAAAAACAACAACAACAACAACAACACAGTAAGAGCCATTCATAATAGAACAGAATGCAAATCAACTCATTCTTAACATCCTGTACAAACCTGAAGTCCAAGTAGATCAAGGACATCCACATCAAACCTGACAACCTCAAATAATAGAAGAAATAGTAGTGAAGATTCTCAAGCACATGCAGACTGGGGAAATTTTCCTGAACAAAACACCAGTGGCTTATGCTCTAAGATCGTGACTCGACAAATAGAAACTCATAAAACTGCAAAACTTCTGTAAGACAAAGGACACTGTCATTAGGACAAGATGGCAAAAAACAGATTGGGAAAAGATCTTACCAATCCTACATCAGATAAAGGGATAATATCCAAAATATACAAAGAACTCAAGTAGGTACACTACAGAGCACCAAATAACCCTGTTTTTAATGTCCTTCAACAAAGGAATGGATACAGAAATTATGGTATATGTACACAATGGAATATTACTCAGCTATCAAAAACAATGACTTCATGTAATTAAAATGCAAATGGGTGGAATTAGAAAATATCATCCTGAATGAGGTAACCCAGTCACAAAAAAACCCAAAACAACAACAACAAAAACAACAACAATAACAACAACAACAACAACAACAACAACAAAATAAAACACACATGGTATGCACTCACTGATATGTGGACATTAGTTCTAAATCTCGGATTACCCAAGATAAAATCCACTTACAACATGAAATTCAAGAAGAAGGATGACTAAAGATTGGATGCTTCAGTCCTTCTTAATGAGGGAATAAAAATATTCATAGGAGGAGTTATGGAAATAAAAGTAGGAGCAGAGACTGAAAGAATGGCCATTCCGAGATTGCCCCACATATGGATCCAGCCCATATACATACATCTACCTAACCCACACAATATTGTTGATGCCAAGAATTATATGCTGACAGAAAGTTTATATAGCTGTCTCCTGAGATGTTCTGCCAGAGCATGACAAATTCAGAGGCAAGTGCTCAGAGCCCACAATCGAACTGAAAATAGGGTCCCCATTGGATAAGTTGGAGAAAGGATTGAAGGAGCTGAAGTGGTTTGCACCCCTTTAAGAACAACAATACCAATCAGTGACTAAACCACCATACAAACCCGTGGACACACCCGTGGCTCTAGCTGCATATGTAGCAGAGGATGGCCTTGTTTGGCACCAATAAGTGGAGAAGTCCTTTGTCCTGCTATGTCTGTAATATTTGGTGTAGATGAATATCATGGTTGGGAAGTTAGAATGGATGGGTGCTTTGGTGGGGGAAAAATCTCATAAAAGAGGGAGGGGTATGTGTTAGGGGGTTTATGGATGGGAAACCAGAAAAGGGGATGACATTTGAATGTAAATAAAGTATGTTCAATCAAAAAAGCTGTAAGGGGAAAAATTATGCCAATTTCAAAGACAGTTAATTTAGAACAATATTTTATTGTTTGCTACTGTATATAAGTGTTTGAATAATTTTCTATGGAGAACATGTCTGAAGCAGACTGGAGACTGAGTCCTCAGCTCCACTCTGACTTGCATCACAGATCATGGGAAGCAGACACATAGGTGATGTTAATTGAACACAGTTTCTCTGAATGAGTTGTTAGCAAGTTTATCTGTTGAGAAATCCTTTTGGGTAAAGGGAGGTATTTTAATAAAGAATGGAAAATATTAATAGTCAAATGGCCTTTTTTTAAGTGTAACAAAAGTTTGGGAAGCTGCTATCACATTCAGAGTATATTGGAGAGTAAAATTGTCTCCACAGGTTGAGTATTGACTGCAACAGCCTATAAACACTGATAAAACCAAAATGTCTTCAAAAGAAGACTATGCTGAAGTTTCTTTTTATATCATAAAAAAAAACTGCTTTACTGACAGCCTAAAAAGAATAATATTAAAAGACAAAAAGGGAAATGTTGCTTAAAGTAAGAGAGACCACGCCCCATACACTGTGATTGACACAATACTTGATGACAAATTATATGGCACGGAAGCAAGTATCACCTATATAACGTTGTCTTGTACTTCTGTGTGTGTGTGTGTGTGTGTGTGTGTGTGTGTGTGTGTATGCAGATATATTTAAGAAATTCAGAATTACAGCATATTCTGTTAAAGAATCACATCTAAATTTACGTATAATAATTTTTAAAAAGCCTACGAATTTGCTGAAAATTCCATGAAAATTTTTCATTTTAAAACTATGCTTACTGAATGGTGACTTCTGTAATCCCTGATTTAATTCTGAATCGTTCACTTCCTTCTTTTAGCCGCATTCCAAGATTAACGGGAAAAATACAAAGGCGAGACTTGTATTATCAGTAATAATTGCGAAGACAAGATTCAATCAAAGAAATCCTGAATGTAACAAAACGGAAAACAAACCACTTTCCAGTGTTCCCACAACCACAGGAATTGAATGAAGTGGCTGTCACTTCTTGGCTCCAAGGGAAGTTGAAAACCGAAAGGACTTCTGGTCCTTGTAGTTTCACAATATTTTCTCTTGCCACAAGCCAGGGTCTGAGAGGGAGGGACAACACTCTGCGCAGCGCTTTTATGACTCATTTGCTGTAGACCTTCTATTTACTGGATCAGTTTGCTGCAATCGGATACATGCTGTTGTTGAGGATACAGAAAGGAAAAGGACTTTCTCAGCTTTAAGCTGGTTTTATATCAGTCGGATTTTCTAGACAGCATCTTTTACGAATAGCTGTGGTTCTAAATCAACTCATCAGAATAATTTACGAATGAGATTTAAAAATAATTTTTAACAAGGAAATATACTTTCAATCCTAATGCATATGTTCAATTACTTCATCCAGAAGAAATTAAATCGCTGATGGTTTCTTCGGCCAGTCTTGATAAGCAGTTTTGTCTTACCGTAACTTTTCATGCTAACTTATGGTGTTTGGTTGACACATCCTTGTGTAACCTCTCTCACCCTCTCCCTTCCCCTTTCCCTATCCCCTTTCCCTCTCCTCCCCCTCTCTCTTTTGAACATAATGGGAAAAGGAGTGGATCTGGGTGAGAGGAGAGATAATGGGGAGAGCTGCATGGAATTGGTGGAGGGAATGGAGATGTCATGAATGAGAGAAGAATAACAGGAGAATAACGATAGAAAATCATGAATGTAAGACAATAGAAATTGAATATAACTAATACTGAAGAACAAGATTTAAAATTTTGGGTTAAGGCCACACTTTATGTAAGTATATTTCGAAGGAAAAGGACACTTTAGAAATAGAATTATGGGGGCTGGAGAAATGGCTCAGTGGTTAAGAGCACTGAATGCTCTTACAGAGGTCCTGAGTTCAAATCGCAGTAAAAATCTGGTGGCTCACAACCAACTGTAATGGAATCTGACACCCTCTCTGGTGTGTCTGAAGACAGCTACAGTGTACTATCAGTAATAATTGCAAAGACAATAATATAATATTTATAATAAATAAATAAATGTTTTTTAAAAATAGAATTATGTTTACTCTAGGAAAGGCTGATCTTCTCAGCGGTTGGTACAAATTACGAAGAAGAGTTTAACATGAAAAAACAAATAAATAGACCTTTTTAAGTGGTGGTACACAGTGTTACATCCATGTTGCAGGACCTCAAAAGATATTTTGTAAATACATAAGCATCTTAATTATGAGCTCTAGATCAATGTCACCGATGGTCCTGTCACAGCATGTCATACTGAAAGCCCTCCGAATAGGGTTTCAGGGTTTTTATTACGGTTACAGCAAATTTTTGGAATTTGTGTAAGGTTCATCAGGTTAATATTTTAACAATGGCATTTTGGGATACACTGTAGTAACCGCACACAGGGAAAGAACTACCAGATGAACAGAATGGCTAAGTTACCTGTTCTCTGCAGGATGTCATAAGGTAAATGTATAATCTGTTATTTTGCCCTGACTGGCTGGCTGTTGCTAAATGGGGTGGATTCCCATAGAATGTTTGCTCAGCTAGACTTTTGTGATTTTCTTCCTAGAGTTGGAGTTTAGCCCCTAGTCTCTCATAAAATAGGGTTGCTTCAAAAACAGATTTGATTGGGCTTTACAACAGGTTGATGATTTTGATTAGAATCATTCTAAGAGTGATTAAAGAGTGTTTGATTCAAGGGGTAAGAATTTTATTCCACATGCAAAACAAACCTAGGGGAATATGGGACAATCCTCATGCTGACTTCTGAGTATCACCTACATGCAAAAGCAAACAGGGACTACCTGCTGACTCAACTGATTATGATCAGGTGGAAGATATTCCCTCGCCGCCACCCCTCATTTCCGAGATATTTTCTCTGCCCTAATGAAAAATAGCCCATTTCCTGTGTCAATGCAGAAGTGGTAATTGCCATAACTAAGGGAGTTGCCTCCCATTACTATTGCCAGAAGCACAGCCCGCTCCTTGGTGGCTGAAGAAAGAAAATGTGGCACTTCTCACAGTGAAGGAGTATTTTAAAGAATGGCCAGCTTCGACATTTCAACTAATAAAGCCATGTTTTTATACTAATTTTATTGAAACTAAAATGATAAGTATGTAGAAGAAAATACAACTATACAGAATGAAATATAAATATCAAACACACAATGGTATAATAAATGAATTTCCCTTTTAAATCTGCGTTTTGAATGTGTTAATGGCAAATATTCCCCTCCATCCATTTTTAAAGTCAGTCAGCATCACAGGATTTTCACTGATTTTGAATTCTCATTTACCTGTTATGTTAATTTATATATAGTGTGATATGTTACCTAACAGTGTCCTGCACTATTCTTCTTGTGTCTCTGAAGGAGAACATACCTCAGATGGCCCCTGCACTAATCAGGTATAGGATTTGGCTTTGAGATGACTGTTAAATCCTTTAAAAACAGCACTGTCATTTCATATCCTTGGGTCCCTCTGCATTGTACTAAGAACTTTTGTAAGTGTTTCCATCAATCTTTCTGGTCTCTCAAAATCTACATGGCACAGTGAGCACAGAGGTAATCACTATTCAGTCATCACTTGTCTTGTAGATTTAAGGGTAAGAATGAAATCTGTGTCTGAGATCTAGGAAGAACACAAAAGTTTCTTTCCCTTTAGAACACATTTTAATGCACTTGAATTTGCAGTAGGCTGATTGAATTCCCTATAATATTTTAATGTCTCCTATCAAGAATCTGTCCATCCTGCCAAGCCTGGAACCTCCAGGTTAGGAAAATGTCAGAGCCAGGACATGGGAAGGATGTGCTTGGGGTGTAGAACAACCTTTTAGAAGAAGGAAGAACAGATGGGATAGGGGGCTTATGGATGGAAAACCAGGAAAGGGAATCACATTTGAAATGTAAATATAAAATATCCAAATAAAAGATCTCCCATGAAGCTTCGAACATTATACTTTCTCATCCCTTACTTATGAACTAGACATTTCTTAAATTTATTGGCAAAGGTGTATTCATTGTGTGGCTGGCCTCTTTTATAATGATTAAAAATCAAAACTATATATTTACACACACACACACAGAGAGACAGAGAGAGAGAGAGAGAGAGAGAGAGAGAGAGAGAGAAAGAGAGAGACAGAGAGAGAGAGAGAGATTGCTTATTGTCTTCCTCTGAAGTATGTCTCAAAGGTTTTAGGTGCCTTATTAGCTCTGGTTTCTTTCTGTATACTAATCCTTACACAGTTCTCTGTATCTCTAATTTCAAAGCTTTACCACAATATCCATTATCAAATAAAATATCTTCCTCTTATGACTCATAATTGTCCTTTCAAATGATTGTTTTATTGAAAGAAAAATTCAACATTTTTAGTAATCAGGAATATGCATATTCAAACCATATAAAGATTTTATCTTCCACTAATAAGTATGGCCAAGATCAATGAAATAAATGACCACACAATGTAGAAAGGGTGAAGCATAATAAGAATCCTTATCCACTGCTAGTTAAAACACACAGTTGTATTTCTTTTTTGGAAGTCGGTGTGATTTTGCACTTCGGACCCTGGGAATATTGTACTCCAGATTTTTTCATATCATTCATATCAGTAAGAAAAAGGATACAGCCTAGCCGTCGACGAATAGGGCTATGGTTAATGAAAATATCGGACAAAACACAATGGAATATTATTAAACTGTTAAAAAAACAATAGAACTCATAGTAAAGGAAGGATAAAAATCTCATCCTGAGTTACCCGTATCCCACCAAACATCTCAGACAATGCCTAAGAACATGATTGTCCTATGCACAATGTTGATGGCTCTATTTCAAAAGATGATCCTGCATTTCTGTTGAACATAAAGAAAAAAAAGCAGGTGCCTAACTAAAGCCATTATCTACTGAATAGTGTCCGTGGTACTGAAAAGTATTCTGCATGGTACATGAAGGAAAATTTAAACACCAACTCAACTCTGCATTCTTTGACCTACAACAGTCAGCTGCCTACATGATACTCTGCTGCAAGAGTGGCACCTGCTTGGGAAAAAGCTACTACTATTATCTGATGATCTAAGGTCTACTCACTGAGAGAGAACACATTTCTAACATTTCTTCCATGGCAAAATACCTGAGAATAGTGCGAAAAGAATATACCAATGCCTGCTTACACTATGTATCAATAAAAGAATTTATAATAACACTGTTATATCCATCATAAAGTGTATTACTTCACCTTCACTATAGAAGCTAAAATATACTGTTTATGGTGTCAGAAACAGAGACCCATATCCTTACAGTGTGCAGTATGGACGACCTTGGTTAATTCTGTCATAAATCACATATTGCCATCCAAATTCCCCTTCATGGCTCAGCAAAATTTTTAGAAGCCATTGTAAAAAGTTACTAAGGCCAGTGATGTTGGGAGGGTCCATAGGTCAGTCCATACACTGAGAGCAGGAATGGCATGTGATTTCCCACCTTTCATCAAGTAGCTATCTCTATTTGACAAATTCTCCAAATGGAAAAACTAGTGTACCCCAGTGGTACCCTACTGAGTCCAGAATCCACACAGAAGATCAAGTCTTATTCCATGCAGTAGAGAGACAACAAATGTGACTCAACATTAATATCTTGAGTTATTGTTTGACGCACAATATACTGTATTTTTAAACATACTAATAATTTTTTGTGGGCATATGTCTCTCTGTGTCTTTGTGCTTCTTTATTGTGATTTTTTTCTTATTACTAGGGTTGCTAGTTGTGTTTTATTTTGTATAGCTTTTTTTAATTTGGTTGTATATTTTCTAAGGAGAGAGAGAGAGAGAGAGAGAGAGAGAGAGAGAGAGAGAGAGAGAACATTAGGATTAGGTGGTTCTGCAGGTGGTAAGAATAAGTTAGGGGAATAAAGGGTATGACAAAATTAGAATATATTGTGTGAAAAAATCTATTTTCAAAAATTAGTAATTCAAAGAAAATATAGATGTTATGGTCATCCTTCTTAAGACATTAAAATTAAATCAAAGTACTCATGGGAGATTGCATTTATTTCATTGGTCAGAGGAGGAGAATATATGGAAATCAATTCCCTAATACTTAATGATGCTTCATGTATGGAACTCTGATGATTTCTATTTTTTTTTTGGCCCAGGTTGTGGCACCTCAAATCAGTAGCCTTCCTCTATGGAAAATACAAACATAGTGAGAAAGATATTAGGGAAACAACACCCCTTATATTAGCCATGAGTAAAGTATAATATATTGGTGTGACTCTAACCGGCAAGTGAAAGGTGTGTATGACAAGAATTTCAAATCTCTGAAGCAAGAACGCAAAAAAGACATCAGAAAATTGTAAGACTTTCCATGATCATGTATCAGTAGGATTAACATAATAAAAATGTCCATTTTACCAAAAGCAATATACAGTTCCAGTGCAATTCCCCATCAAAACTCCAACTCAGTTCATCACAAAGATAGAAAGTCCAAATCTCAACTTCATCTGGAATAAGAAAAAAACAACGAATAGTGAAAATTATTATCAACAATTACGGAATTTCTGCGAGAGTCACCATCCCTCACCTCGAGCTGTGCTACAAAGCAATAGTGATAAAAACTGCAGGATATTGATACACAGACAGACAGGTAGATGAACACAATAGAATTGAAGACCCAGAAATGAACCCACACATGCATATTCACTGATCTTTGACAAAGAAGTCCAAAGAGTGCAATCCAAAAATTAAGCATTTTCAAAATTGGAAGTGGCCTAACTCAAAGTCTGCAAGTACAAGAATGGATATTGAACTATTTTTATCTTCTTGTACAATTCTCAAGTCCTAGTGGATAAAGAACCTCCACATAAAACCAGATACAGTGAATCTGATAGAAGAAAAAAATGGGACAGAGTCTTGAACACATTGGCACAGGGAAAAATACCTGAACAGAACACCAGTGGCTCATGCTTTGAAGTCAAAAATTGACAAATGGGACCCCTCTAAAGTGAAAATGTTTTGTAAGGCAAAGTACACTGTTTAAAGGACAAAATAGCAATGTACCAATCCTATATCTGATACAGAGCTATCGTCCAAAATATACAATGAACTCTAATATGTTAGACACCAGAGAATCAAATAACCCAATTTAAAAAAAATGGGGTACAGAGCTAAATGGTTAATTCTTAACTGAGGAATATTGAATGACTGAGAAATACCTAAAGAACTGTTCAACATACCTAGTACTCAGAAAAAAGGAAATCAGAACAACCCTCAGATTCTAGCTCACACCCATTAGAAGGAAAAGATCAAAAACTAACTTGACAGTAGATGCTGACGAAGATGTGGAGAAAGATGAATACTACTCCATTGTTGGTGGGACGACAAGCTGGTAAAACTACTCTGGAAATTAGTCTTGTGGTTCCTCAGAAAATTGGAAATATTTTTACCTGAAGATCACTATCGATTAAAAGATGCTCCAACATATAACAAAAACATGTGTTCTCTTATATTAATAGCAGCCTTATTATAATATACAGGAGCTGGGATTAACATAGATGTCCCTCAACAGATGAATGGATACAGGAAATTTGGTTCCTTTACACGATAGAATATTACTCAGCTAATAAAAAAGACTTCACAAATTTTGAAGGCGAGTGTGTGGAACTAGAAAATATCCTCCTGAGTATGATAACCCAGATTCCAAATGACAGTCCTGGTATGTACTCACTGATAAGTGGATATTAACCCTAAAACTCAGAACTCCCATGACTCATAGACTCTATGAAGTTTACCAAGGAATTTCAAAGGTTTGATGCTTCGATTCCATTTAGAAATGGGGAGAAAATAATCATTGGAGGCAGAGGCAAAGAGGGACCTGGGTGGGGGAGGTGATGGGGTGATAAAGGCATGGGAGAGTTAGTCATGATAAGAGACTGGTGAGAAGTCCAGAGTGCTTGAAAATGAATAAAAATACGTGGCAGGGATGAGCTGTGGAGTGAACTAGAATGTCCTAGATCCCATGGACGAAAGAAACTCCCAGGTCCCAAGGTGGATGATATTAGCCAAGATAGCCAACAGCAGGGAGATAGTACTTGAAGAGACCAACTTTCATAGATTGACATGGCCCCCAGTTGAGGGATAGGGCCATCTACCCATTTCACATTCTTCAACCCACAAAGGTTTATGTATAAAGTAAGTGCATGGTCAAAAAAATGCATCAGAGAATGAAGGAAAGACCATCTAGTTTCCGCCTCACTTTGACAACCATCCAGTTGTGGACCTCAAACCCTAATACTATTGCTGCCAAGAAGTGCTTGCAGATAGGAGCCTTGTATAAATATGCTTTTAGAGGCTCTGCCAGCACCTAAGACTGATGCAGATCCTCAAGGCCAGAAAAGAGACTGATCCCAGAGAACCCAATGGAAGAATAAAGGGAAGGACTGAAACAGCTGAAGGGGATTTTAATCCCATAGGCGGAACAATTATATCAACGAACCATATCCTTCAGATGCCCCAAGGACAACCGCCAATCAAAGAGTATGATGGTTGAGTCCATGGCTCCAGCTACATGTGTAGCAGAGGAGTGCCTAATTTAGCATCAATGGGAGGGCAGGCTCTTGGGCTGGTGGAGGCTTGTTGCCCCAGAGAAGGAAGATGCTAAAGGGGTGAGGCATGAGTGGATGGTTGGATAGGGAAGCACCATCTTAGAGGCAAAGGGAGGAAGGATAGTTTGAGGAGCTTGTAGATTGGAGTCTGGGAGGGGAGATAGCTTTTGGAATGTAAACACCTAAAATAATTAATAATATAAAAGAAAATGGAAGTCAAAGAATCCCAGAAAGCATGTATCAACAATTGCACATGTTTTCAATTGACACTGCAAACTTCATGGTAAGACCATTCTATTTTAGAGACTATAGATTCCATTTGCTTCACATAGGAAATCAAACTTAAGCTATCCAGGAACCTTTCCCTGATGGTTATTTTTTAATAGTGCTAGAATATGCTTCTTTGCATTTTCTAAGTACGGGGGGAAACTCATAATTTTCTTATTCATTGATAAACCTTATATACTACATTAATGACCTGCCATGTTCAATGCATTCATAGTGTAACTATGGTAAGACTACTTATTCAAGTAACCAACCATATTCTTGATTAGAATCAATGCCTTTTCTGCAGGAGAGAATTCCAGTATGGTACTCCAAACATTGACAACAAACATGCCTGAGGAAATTCAGGATCCTAGCAGAGAATATATTAATAATATTTTTTAAATGGTCATTTTGTCAAATTCCCTTTTAAATATTTCTGTTAATTTCCATAGTTACATGCTGGTTATTCTTTGAGTAGTTAAGACTCTTATTATAAGGGGTTGGGGATTTAGCTCAGTGGTAGAGCGCTTTCCTAGGAAGCACAAGGCCCCGGGTTCGGTCCCCAGCTCCGAAAAACAGAACCAAAAAAAAAAAAAAAGACTCTTATTATAGTTGTTTTTGATTAGCAGAAGGATGAATAAGTACTTAAAATACTGATAATAAGGAACCTTCATTTTTTAGCCACATTTGGGACAACTAAAACAACCTGCCCTGGCATCAAGCAATATTAAAGAAAAAGTTACAGAAATTATATAACACTAGAGGATTAGAGAAATACTGTGAAATAGCATTGCTGCTGCATACATGAACTCCAATGGTTACAGTTAAATGTGCACCCCTCACAAGACCACGGACAAAGTCAAGGATGGAGGATGATGGTTCTCTCCGTACTCCAACTGTACATGTAGACATTTCTATTGGAGTAAATGTTTCATAGGGTAGCAAGTGAGTTGTTTCCTTAGAAATGTGGTCACTGGTCAGGATAAAAATAAATTATTCCAGCATTAAGTCAACAAAAAACAAACTAAAAGCTAGCATCCTGGTAAATGAAGAAGCTCAAAACATTTTCGTTAAAATCAGAAACAAAACCAGGAACAAAACAAAACAAAAACACTTCTTGTCTTATTCTGAACAATATTAGGAATCTTAGGGAAGCATCAGGAATGAAAGACATAAAAGCAGTAGGAGTAGGAAAAGAAGAAGTCAATTTGTGATAGGATTTATAAGTAAAAGTTGCTAAATATTTGAAAATGCATAATGATAGTAATAACATTCAGTAAAGATCTAGGATCAAAATTAATGAAAAATCACGTTTCTGTAATAAATATCTTAAGAAACAAATAATACACCCAATGTCATATACAATACATATAAAGTATAACTTTATATACAACATTGTTAAATATATATAAATATATACATATATGAGCAACATGATATCTATATTATACCTGTAGAAAATTTGAAAAGTTACAATGAAAATAAGGTATACGCATAGCAAATTTATGAAAATTAAAACAGAAAACAGAGCTTGACATGCCTCTTATGGCCAGGGATTGTCAGGGCTATTCTCATGAAAATTGCTATTCTAACAAAAGCAATTCACCTGTTCAATGTAGTAATCAGTAATATTCATGCAAATTAAAAAACATTGTTTTTATCTTATACAGAAAACAAAAAGACATTTATTGCAGAAGAAAAATGAATTTTAAAAGAGTTGTAGGAGATATCATGTCAGATTTAAGTATATGCTACATAATTAACATAACAAAGGTTTATGGTATTGTATTACTATGCTATAGCTATATTATTTAAACAAGTATCTTCAGAAGCTAAAACCTCAAGACCGCTCAGAGTGCTATTTGCATGGGCCACCACAGGTTTGTACTTTGGATATACATTATAAATCTTGAATCCAAACAACATTTTGAGAAAGAAAACAAAATACAATGACATAAAGCAAAGGACATGCCTCTGTGGACCTCCCTGTTCAAGAGTTTATAACAGTCTGCACTGGGTCTTCTGTTCATATCTTATAACACTCATCTTAGTGTTTTTATGGGATTCTTAAGTGAGTTAATAAGTGGGTTTCTGATCCTTGTGCACACTCCTGTGGTGCTTTTTATTCTGTTGCATTGCCTTGTCAACATTCAATATCATGATTTTTGTTTATCTTACTGTATTTCATTTTGTTATGTTTGGTTGTTGTAATTTGGATGTGCGTTTCTAAAGAAAGACTGAAATGAATTAGATATAGAAGAGAAGGGAGGTTGGAAGGAACTGGGAGGAGTATAAAAAAGGGAATCCATAAATATTGTCGATGGCATTTATATTAATTTTCAATAAAAATATAAAATACAATACCATTTTTGATGAAAAATACCTAAAAAACCTGCAAACAAACAAACAAGCAAATAAAACAAAAAGAAAAGACAAACCGTTGTTGATTTTTCTGATGACGAATTGCCAAAACAAGAAATTAGCATGCTATTTTGCATAACAAATCAGGGGAAAGATCAAAATAAAAACGATTACATATCCAAGGAAACTTATTCCTAATTCACAAGTTTATTGTGGGATATGGGCAACATTACAAAATTAAAAGATATATTAATAAAGTCAATAAAAACTGTATATATTCAAAGTAAATTACCTTATTAGATCTCAGAAAATAAAAGTTTATTATTATTATTACCACTAGTATATATATTTATATAAACATATATACATATACATATTTATACATATGTGTGTGTGTCTGTGTTATGTGAAAGATAATCCACATTTCCATATTTTGGCACTCCAGATACCTGAATTCACTCTCTGACACTCTCTCTTAAACCGACTTGGAAACCCCTTTTCTTTCTTATAACTATCATAGTGTCAGAACTCATACTACTGTGGTTTTCCTTTGATGATAAACTGGATATTAATCCTCAAGTGATTTTACCAGGTCATATCCTCCAGGGCATGGCAGAACCTAATTTATTCCTTTGTGAATATTATTTTTATGCAGCATCTGTATACCAACCAAATATTCCTCTTTTTCAATCTGACTGTCATTACTCACACGCAACAATAGTGTACAATATTGTCAATTATATGAAATATTTAGGTTCAACCTGTATGAGAACTGAAATAAAGCAGCAGGGCAGATTTAAAGCTCAAAAGTAGGTGCACTAAAGCCAACACAACACAGGACAGGAAAAAGGAATCAAGGTCCAGATGTAACTGCTTTCTGAACTGATCATTCAAAGACTTGATATCTATAGAACATTTTTCTAAATGCAACATATTTGCAGTACTTAATGTGCAAAAATCATGTCTACCTAAAAAGAAACAAGAGATCAAACTGGGAGCTGACCTGGATTGCTGCCCTGCTTTGCTGATGATTCCTATGGTGGATGCAACAGGCAACTTTGACTGCCTTTTCTCTGAGCAGAATTTGCTTCACTGCCTTGATTAATCATAGTCCCAAACCTTAGTCTCTCCTAGTGAACCAGAACAATCCTCCAATCGCACATGTGAACATGTTTTCGGGCTCCAAGAATTCAAAATCTTTTCTAACCCTAAGAAATAAGCAGGCAACGATGAGATTTAACCTTTCTATTGCAAGTATTGAAGAGAAGGATCTTCTCAAGCTCCTTTAAAAGGCAGTCAGGAATATATTCAAGTATTTCCGGGGCAATGGGGACTATGTACTACTGATTTATATTCACCTTTAGATCTCTATACAAAGGAAAGAAAGAGTGCTTAGAAAAAATTTAACCCAAACTAGGGAATGTACAAAAGCTCTCTATACTTGTAGTACTATGATGAGAAATCACTAAGGAATAAAAGATTCTCCCTTAACAACATTCTGCATTATTCATGTTTTACTTTCTTAGGTATATTTTTCAAATTTCCTATATGTTCATGTAAATGAAAATCTTACCATGAACATAATATTTGTTGTTTAATAAAAGAATCGGTTTATCTTTCAGTGATGAAGTTTGTTTCCCTCATGTTTTAAAAAATGTTGCTATGATACACTTTTTATTTAGTTTTTTTTTTTTGCTTATTTTTAAAACAGAGTATTAGAATTTGCTGGACTTGTGCCACACTTTTCAGACAAGACACGCTTTGAACTCTGAGATCGAGAGTTTCTGCTTCTTAAATACTAGAAGGAAAGTCATGTGCCAACATGGTTACCTAGGTTGTTCATGATGATGATGATGATGATGATGATGATGAGGAGGAGGAGGAGGAGGAGGAGGAGGAGGAGGAGGAGGATGATGATGCTTTCAATCACTACATTTATTTTAGCCACATAGATACCGGACATTGTGAATTAGATGATTAAGGAGTCATGTTCCAAAATCAGGGTTCCCTGGAGCATCTTAAGATTACCATTTTCCCCTTTAGCTCTGAGGACTCGTTTCCCTGAATGATGTTGTCGAAGACTCTCTCCAGGTCTCTGGATACTGGTGAAATTGTAATAAATAAGAAAAATGTAATTGTGTGAGTGGCATTTTTTAAGGGAACAGAGAACATCAAGGCTAGATTGACACTTAGACCCTGGCAAAGTAGTAGGCCCACAGTGCCATGGAAGCTGCAGTTCTTCATAAAGCGACACCCGACAGTGGACTTTGGAGATAGCAGTGTTAGTGGGTCCACTAATACATCCCAACTCTGCAACTTATACAAGGGATTCTTAATCATTTTTTATGATGCTGAATACCTTGTTCTCTACAGTCCAAGAAATTTAGACATCCACACTGTGTCTCAAAAGTAGGCCTCCTTGTTCACCCTTGGGAAATTCCCAGGTTTCCCTTTCACTTTAGTTTTATTCATTTATGTATATTTCTCTCTGTCTCTCTCATTCTCTGCATCTCTGTCTCTCACTCAGCTTCTGTCTTTGTGTGTTCTTTTCTCTCTGCCTCTGTCTGTATCAGTCTCTCTCTCTCTCTCTCTCTCTCTCTCTCTCTCTCTCTCTGTGTGTGTGTGTGTGTGTGTGTGTGTGTGTGTGTGTGTGTTCGTGTGCCTGAACATAGTGTTGATGTATGTAGGTGCCAAAGACTGTGTATGACTTCAGATCAGCAGTTTCATGTAATTTTGACATTCCCGACATAAATGATTGGAAATCATGCAGAGCAATCCTTGTTTTATAAGCAGAACCATCACTCAGGCTCTTCTATGAACATTCAAATCTTGGTGATATAAATGCCTGCTGAATATGAGAATGAAAGTACGAACAAAATGTAGAATGGCTTCTGATTTTAAATGTACATACAAAATTATTTTCCAGTAAATGTAAATATGACTTAGCAACATCCTTTCTGCAAGTAAAAGACTACATAGGAAAAGGAAATGCATAAGGAATTAATAAATGTGCTAGCGCCTTATCATTCCTTCTAGGTCCCACCCAACTGTTACCTAGGTCCAGCCAGGTAGGCCTGGCTTGCTATGAAAGGGAATGTTTAGCCTCTCTCTCTACCCCTTTTTATCTCTCTGACCCACTTCTTGCACTCCACTTCTACATCCCCCCTTTCTCTCTGTGTTCCCAAGTGCCCTCCTCCTCTCCTTTTTCTCCATCCTCTTCTCCGTCTCTACTCCCTTCCCATCTCCACTTCCCATTCCCCAATCTCAACTCTATTCTATACTAGACCAATTTTATGGCTGTTACCTTGGGGAAAGAGATGCCTCAGAATGGGGCTGCTGATGCAACCTACAACAATAAACTGTGTTCTGCAAAATATATCCTTGACTTTATAAAATACATCATTTGGCATTATAACTTGCATTTGAAAACTGGCAGATTCACATTTCCTGCCACTTCATGGACTTTCCAGCAATTGGCTCAATATTCCTCTCTACTCAAACATGGGCAAATTGGGAAGATGCCCTCCTGCCACTCAGGCATTCGTCAGGGTAAATGGCCACTGGTGTCTATTTAGCTCACACCCACAACCTCTAATATCCTTGGCAACAGAGGATGACTGGCCTTTCTAGCTGACTCCTCATCTTAGGTCCTTTACCACTGGGTGGGCTCTATTTCCCTCATTGAGATGGTTTCTCTCTGACTGCTGGCATACTCACCTAGGCAAACCATTCTCCTTGTGACCTGGCTCCACAGCTCAGCAGCTGGTCCCAGCTCAACCCCTAGGTTATCACCTGGTGTTCTGACAATCTAGTCTGGTTGCTCATTCCATTCTGAGTTATTAATTGATCCTTGGAACTCTGGAATCTATAAGCTTAATAACTACTATTCTCACTCTAAGACAATGGCTACTTTGCTATTTCTAAGATCTGTACTGGGACACCTCCTGGCCTTAAAGGCTTCTAAATTTTTTCCAATGCCGTATAAATAGTAACTCTAAATGGCCACTTAACCACACATTGAAAAAATTCTTTGACATCTCTCAGCAGCAATCTGAAAAATGGAAGATTTTTTCTGTTCAGGCCTTTGCCCACCTTTCCTTTCAGCCAGTTTATTTCTTGATCCAACTAGCTTGCTTTCTGGTCCCTGAACCTTGGCCTCGCCAGATATTTTTTCACTGCTGCTGGCGGCTGTTTGGTCCAATGTGCAGTCTTAAATTTTTACCTCCTTGGAAACTTTTATTTCTGTTTCCTTTCCATTCAGATCTACCGTAGCTCTAAGCCAGCTGTGGTGTGAGAAGGAGCAGCAGAGCTACTCTATGAGCCTGCCTCAGGTGTGCCACACCACCATTTAGAGTGTGCTGCTCAGTCTGTGATGCTAGGACCTGCACAGTGGCAGAGGCTGCTTGCAGTGACAGAGGAAAATCTCCATAATGCCCTCTCCACTAGACAAAACATGCCTATTTGTATCTTTTTATGTTTGCATCTGTTGATACATAGTCATGCTTCTATAGATAACTGTTGTTTGGTTCAAAGATATAACCAACACAGGTGGAGGTATACTTTCAGCACCATCTTGGATGAAGGCAGTCTCATGACTATCTGCCATGTTTGTTATGGTCAGTCCTTACTTCACATCTGTCATTAGGAGAACAGCCTGAATGAAAGTCTCCAAAGACATTTAACAATTAAGACAAACTTTTTATATTGTTTCTATCCAGCTGTGGTAAATAATTTTAATACTAATTTAAAGATTTACAAGATTAAAAAATGATAGCTCCCATAAATATATGTTTAGCCTTGTTTTGCTGCTGTAATTCTGTCATTAAGCCATAAGCTCTGTACTTCTTGATATTAGCCAGAACAAATAATTAACAACAGATACATATCTAATTCAGATATACTTAACAGATCCTAGCTCTCAATCTTGTCAGAAATCTGCTAAATTTAACATTAAATATTTAAGTATATTGTGACAGACCGAGACCTCCAAATCATCACAGAGAACTTGCACAAGATCTCCAAGATGATACATCATAGTTACAAGTGACTCTACCTGGATTGTGGTACAGTGACCACTGAGAGAGATGGTTCATTTCCTTACCTGCTGCCAGTGCTCAGGCTAATCTGTAGACAGACAGAGGACACCCAGGGAATTAAATGTATCATAATGCCTAAGGCAAGGTTAGTCATTGCTCCCATATTCCTTCTCCACAGGGAGAGCCTCTCATCTTCTAGGCCTGATGAAACTTTGCATGAGTTGTGATGGAGACAACAGGACCTGGAGAAACTGTTTAGGTAATGGATTATAGACTAACTTCTGTCATTTTAACTAATATATTAGATCAAGATTATATTTTATTCTTCCCTGACTTCTGATTAGATTGAAGCTAAGCTAGTTGCAGCTTGACAACTAGAAAACAGGCAACGGGCTGCTTATCACTAGATAATCCACTAATATATTAGCTCATTAGTCTATTCATTAAATAGTTAAGACTCTCTTATCTATGATAAAATAGACGACAGGCTTGCGTTACTCATAGGCTTCATAATAAAGGACATACACATTCAGATGTAACCTTTCACAAATGAAACTTTCTCCTATGTCCTTATCCAAATTAAGGTTTTAGTGACTAAATGTTTCATATTTCTTCACCATACTATATGATTGTTGTATTGAGACTTTAAGAGTTCAAAATTCCAATTCTTAACAATGGAGTTTTGTTAAATAGGCCTAACCCTAGAAAAATATTCCACTAGGTGACCCTACTTTTAGTATCACTAGTTCAAATATTATGTTTCCTTTGATTGTCTTCTAAATATATATTAAAGTATACCTCAAGCTAATTTTAAAATATCCACTCTCAAAGTTACAAATTTAAGTTTCCTAACTATAGCCTTGAAGTATTTCTCACAGTAAATCCATCTGATCAACTATCATGTTCACAAAGTCATCAAATTTTGATTATCTTTTAAATAGAAACTTAAAGTTTTTCATCATACTAAATTTATATCTATTCATTCTTCTGGATAGAAGTCCTTCTTATTCCTTCTGCTCCCCAAAAGACTTTTGTCTTCTCTAATCTCAGTTTAAACACTGTTCATGGTATTAACAAACTTCTCTTTTGTAAATTTATAAGCTCCAGGAAACACACTCAGATCTACCTCTCATGGACTGAGCAGGCACCATCTGCCAATCAATAGCCAAGTTGCTACCTGTTACCTATTCCTCTCCTGTTCTCTGGATTTGAGTGTATCCTCATATCAACCACCAAGACCTAAGCGTTCCAAATGTACACTAAAAAAATTTATTTTTCCCCAAACTTACTTACTTAACTTTATTTTCTACCTCGTGTGTGTGTGTGTGTGTGTGTGTGTGTGTGTGTGTGTGTGTTTCCTATTTTTCATTTTCAATTCTAGGCACCTACTCAAACTCTACATCCAGGAAAGCTCTAGAAGAGCAACCCATGGAAGATCCAGCCTACTCTCCTATTCTCACAGACACAGGCACTCCTTTGAGTCTTCATCTTCTTACCTACAGATGTTCCCACAGACCCTGGACAGCAAGGAAACTTACAAATCTCCTAAGCCTTGACCAACATCCCTGTCTCCATTTTCTTAGCTTTCCCACATTACCCCAAAATTGGCAGGATCAAAAGAGCAAAGGATCACATTGACCCTATTGTAGATTCACCACCACCTCTTTCTAGTTTCTCCTATTTTTAATTAAACAAAAATGGAGATATGTCAGCACCTTAATTTTTTTTTCTTCTAGGCTCCACCAAACAGTTATTTGCAACATCCAGGTAGGTCTGGCTTGCAATAAAAGGGACTTTTTAGCATCTTTTCTCTTTCTCTCCCTGCCACTTTTCTTTCTCTGAGCTCCTTCTACCTCTCTCCTTTCTCCACATGTTCCTGCCCCCTCTTCCCATTCTTTCCTTCTACTCCTTCTCAACACACACATTTCATGCCACCAACTAAACTCTATTCTGTACTAGACCTGTCCTACTCACTCTAATGGAGAGATGCCCTTGTTTGGGCCTGCTGAGGAAACTCTTCACATCAAACCCTACCATACTCCACCAAGTATATCCTTGACTTACTGAAACACATCAAACTGTGATTTATATTTGACAATCTGTACTGTCCATTATAAAAAATTATGGAAAAATTGTTCCAGGCTACATATGGAAATTCTTTGCTTCCTACCCCATGACAGAACGTTTAGAAGCTATCCCTGTGTGACTAAATTTGTTGCGATGTAAGAGTGATCAAATATGTATGGTAATATATCAATTCATGCCATGTTGAGAGGAGGAGATGACCACTCATAAACAGATTGTGCTACTGCAGATCACTTCCTCTGAAGATTCTGCCAAAGCTGGAGAAGTTTAAGTTTTCTTGAAAAGATCTGTCTGTCATCTACCATCTTGTATTTTTAAGATACCTCTCAAATCCTGATTCATAGAAGGAAAAAGCCACTGAAACTACAATGCAGTAGGGTTGTATTTGTCAAAGTTGTCAGCGGATGCCTAGCAGAAAGTACGTAACCAGACAGAACTGATTTGTTATTTTTAAATACACTGTATCAATATCACTTTCTAGACATGGGGTTGTTGTGTAGAATAGATTGGCTCTTAACATAATCATTCCATCTTCATCTGTCCCTGAGCAGATCAAGGTTAAGGTTGTTATACCATGAATCAGTTTACCTTTCAGATTTTATACAATAGTGACAAAAGTTAAGAATTATATAGGGTTAGATAACAAGAAAATGAATGTAAGATTTTTTTCAGCTATCAAGATAAGGTATCAAGGTGGAATTAGGATGCTGAAAACTCATAACCTTTATTTTTAAATAAATTACATTTTTATTTTAAAAGTAATGAGTATTTGTGGATATTATATAAAAGTATCATTCTCTAAGCTTTGGGTTTTAGACTTATTGCTTGGGAAAGAGAAAGTCAACCTGTTAGTGAAAAGGCAAATGCTTAAGATCCACAACTTTTGCTACCCACGAAAGAGTTTCTCCTACCTAAATTAAGTTATTTATGATAATCCTGCTCAGTCATGATTGAAGCTTGTGTCTCAGGTGATTCTAGGTCTCATCAAGTTGAAAAGGGGAATAACCACCTTAATAGTTGCTAAGAATAAAATCCTGTATAAGATGTATGCAGTAATCTATACTATGTCTTTTATGGATAGAAATCATGCCTTTGTGATTTCTGCAGTTGATTCCAATTAGAGAATTGACAGTATTATTTTTGCAACTTATAAAAATTTCTATTTACTGCTTACCATGTGTGTATAATGAAGAGGACTTATAAGAGACCAATTCAATGATTACTTAATGTGGGGCAGTTAGAAGAATTGTAGCAGTATGGAATTCATCGATCTTAAAATTGACACAAAGGATACAGGGTCCACTATCTGGGAATAAAACGTATTGTGTACCTATTGTTTTTGTTTCTCTTGGGAGAACTCTAACAATGCTCAGTTTTTCCAAGTCCCCTCCTTTTCACAGCAGAGTATTCTAGTTTACATTTGATAATCATTTAACCCATGTCTTCTGAGCTTTTCATTATCTCTGAATTTTGGAGTCTTGTCTTCTTCCTCCTCTCCTTTACATAATTTCTTCTTTGGACTACCCTTTCTTTATTCCTGAAACTCTGAGAAACAATCTCAACCTCTAGCCTAGGCTGGCCACAAAATTATAGTAATTAGTTTGTTTATATCCACTGAAGGATATGATTACATATGTGAGGGAATAAACCATGAAAGCTTTTCAAAAAATATTTTTTGCATTTATACATTACTTTATTTTCTCCCTCTTTTTTGGATAGTTTATGTATCTAAATTTCTAATATTATTCACTTTCCTGCTTCCCTCCTCTCCCATCCCCCTTCCCAATGCTCTATGAGGATGCTCCTCCTCCCACAGACCCACTCCCACCTCAACACCCTGGCGTTCCCCTGCACTAGGGAAAAGAGCCTTCCAAGGACCAAGGAATACTCCTCCTGTTGATGCCAGACAATTCCATCCTCTGCTACATAAGTGGCTGGAGCCATGTGTCCCCACATAAAGTAATCTTTGGTTGGTGGTTTAGTCTGTGGGGGCTCTGGGTTGTCTTGTTGGTTGATAATGTTGTTCTTCGTATGTGGTTGTAAATCCTATAATCTCCTTCAGTTCTATCTGTAACGCCTCAACTGGGGTCCTTCTGCTCAGTTGGATGGTTAGCTGCTTAATTTGTATTAGTAAGGCTCTGATAGAGCCTCTCAGACGACTTTCATATTACACTCCTGTCCACAAGCACTTCTTGGCAACAGCAATAGTGACTGGGTTTGGTGGCTGCATATGAAAGGGATCAACAGGCTGGGCAATCCCTGGATGGCCTTTACTTCAGTCTCTGCTGCACTCATTGTCACTATATTTCCTCCCATGAATATTGTGTTTCCCCTTCTAAGAAGGACTGATACTTTCACATTTTGTCTTCATCCTTCTCGAACTTCAAATGGTCTGTAAATTGTATCATGGATATTCTGAGCTTTTGGGTTAATATCCACTTATCAGTGAGTGCATATCATGTCTGTTCTTTTGTGCTTAGGTTACCTCATTCCAGATAATATTTTCTAGTTCTATCCATAAGCCTATGAATTTCATGATGTTATTGTTTTTAATATCTGAGTAATTCTCCATTGTGCAAATGTATCTCATTTTCTGTACTCATTTTTCTATTGAGAAATATCTGGGTTGTTTCCAGCTTCTAGCTATTATAAATAAGGCTGTTAAGAATATAGTAGAGCATGTGTCTTTGTTATATGTTGAAACATCTTTTGGGTATATGCACAGGAGTGGCTGGATCCTCAATTTGAAATATGTCCAATTTTTGGAATAGTTGTCAAATTGATTTCCAAAGTGATTTTAACAGCTTGCAGTCCCACCAGCAAAGTAGTAGTATTTCTATTTCTCCACACTCTCACCTGCACTTGTTAGCATCTGAGCTTTTTATCTCAGCCATTCTGATTGGTATAAGGTGGAATCTCAGGGTCATATTGATTTGCATTTCCCTGATGACTAAGGATGTTGAACATTTCTCTAGGTGTGTCTGAGCAATTTCTGATTCCCTCATTGAGTATACTTTGTTTCACTCTGTATCCCATTTTTAAATAGGATTTTTTGGTTGTATTGAGTAAAACTTCTTGAGTAGTTTTATATTTTGGATATTAACCCTCTATTAGATGTAAGGTTGTTGAAGATCTTTCCTCAATTTGTGGGTTGCCATTTTGTCCAATTGACAGTGGCCTTTGCCTGAGAGAACCTTTTTAATTTTATGTGGTCCTATTTGTAAATTGTTGATCTTAGACAAGGATCCATTGTTGTTCTATTGTTTTAAGTACCTTTTCTCTTTAAGAGAGAACAATCAAGAAACAATGTAAAGAAAGCAAAGTCAAACCTCAGTAATGTTTATAATTCAATACCTTATCAATTGTGATCCACTTACTATTTTCTGATATCTTTTAAGGCAATTGGGAACTTTTCTAGCTCTGCCCTCTGCACCACATGTAAAGTTTTTAATTGTATCAAAGATAGCTATGCCTATTTCTTCCCTGTGGTTGTTGCTGATAGTTCTGGTTATCCTATTATTCTTGCACCCCCCCCAAAATACTAGGGTTCCTTGCAGCAACTGAATTTTACATTCATTAGTAACCTCTTCATGCATGTCTTCAGGAAATCCATTCCTACCCACCCCCCCCCCCAGTGAAAAGCCTCAATGGCTGTCCATGAAATCTTCCTTCCTTCATATCCTGTGTCTCTAAGGTGAATTTTGTCACTGTAAAGTTAGTAAGCAAAAGACTTATTACTTCGTCATTTTTGGAACACAGTTTCTGCCTGGCGACCCCGAGGAATGACTTCCCAGAGATTTTACCTCTTTAATGATGATCTCTTATTTATCACAGCTGATTGATTATTTATGCCAAAATGACTGGCATTCATTTCCAATAAAACAAGGGTTTCACATTAAGTGGCTTCAGTATTGATATTTTGAATTTCAAATTTCTCAGGTACCTTCAAGAAACAATTTTTAGCTCAGAGGAAAGGGAATTCTGGAAGATTAAGGCTAAAAGACTAAGTAAGAAATACGATGTGTTACTCTTTATCTCTGCCTTTATACTTAATGCACTAAAAAGAAATGAGAGATATAAATAGATATAGAGAGAGACATGGAGGGAAAGAAGAAAGAGACTGAGACAGAGAGAGAGAGAGACAGGGAGAAAGATGTAAGACAAGTTAATCCTGAAGAATCAGTAGATTCTGAAGATGTTTGCCATTAGAGTAATAAGATAAGCTGGAAACATATTACTAAAAAGTCACCCCAAAATAAGCTCTGGGTATTGAAACTCCAGGTTACCACTTTTCTCTTCTAGGTTTCCAGATGCCACTCTGATATAAAGTAGAAAACTACTCTGAGGAAACAAGTCTGATTAATACAGATTGTGACAATCCACAGAGGTAATCAAGAGCTAGTGGGTCCAAATATAAAATACAGAGGTCAATGAACTTTATTGTTTCAAAGCTGCTGATGAGGATGCACTGAGAAAGTATTTTGATAGCAATAGAAACAGCAACAATATTATTGTTTAAGAAATATGGAATTAAAATAATGCTGAAAAACAAATTCAATAGCAGGAAGTATTTTTGCTTGATTGCTGGAACGTGAACAGCGTACAAGTGATTGAGTCAGGGCCATGACTGAGCAATATTCCTCTGGATTTAAGGAGGTTTATGTTCAGGATATCTAGTACCTAATATGGCCAAAATAAATTCAGTAGAAAGAAAGGAGAGATTGAAGGGAGTAAGATTGCCACAGAGGATTGAGATGAAAAGAGCAATGTGCAGGTTAGAAGTAAGTAAACAGCTGCTTTGATAGAGGCCTTTCCCAGTGGAGAAAGCAATTGGAGAATTCTACAGAGATGCTACACAGAGCAGTTTAAGTCAGATTCTAATGTTATTTATCTTATGCCAAAAACATGCTTAGTGCTTCAAAGGGATGGTTGGCTGCTTGGAAATAAATATTTCACTTCCAGTGATCAGCACTCTGTCAGGAGTATGACTGATATTCTGTCTGGAGCCTGTACTGTTATGCAATGAGGGACAAGTTGATGATCTTAGAGGATAAGATCAATATTCCAATTAAATCACATGATGCCAGTGTTGGACCTTTCTAGCTTGGCTTGTGCGCAATAGGCCTAATCAATCTCAACAATGTGAGTCTCATTTGCATTGTAGTGAGTGGTGAGATTTCTTTACCAACTGAAAACACACCAGTAGATGATCTCTATCCCACCAGCACTACTGACAAACTGAAGAGAACATAGAATAAAGGAGAAATTTTAGAGTCCTGGTTGCAGAACAGTTTTTTAAACCACATATATTGTTGGTAGCTTGTTTAATAAAATACTCATCAGGTTTCAAAAAAACTATCTTGAAATTTCCACCAAAGTTCTCATCAGTTACAGAATTCATACAGACACACTTGTAAATTCTTAGGGATATCCTACTGGACAGAGGCTGGTCTTAAAATGCCTCCCACTAGCCTGGCCTTAAAGTCACAGATCATCAAATCTATCTGATTTCCTTCAGTAGGTCATCTTCGATTTCTTTCTTGGCCAACCAATAAATCTTTCTTTTGGAGAATTTGCAATCAGCAAATTTCAAAACAAAGTATAGAAAATCTTTAACGTAATACAACAGAAATTGAGTACCGCTAACACTAAGAATCAAGGTTTCAAAATTTTGGTTTAAGCCCATATATTTTGTAAGTATATATGCGTTGAAAAAGAAACATTAGGAACAGGATCGTGTTTATCCTAGAAAAGACTTATCATACCAGCTACTGAGAAGAGATGAGGAGGAGGAGGGAAAAAAGGGGACAGGAACAGTTGTGGGAGGAGACCAGGATGATATTCAGAGTGTCAGGGAATTGAACAGATGTGTAGAGAAATGGAGGATGAGGAATTGTGGGTAGCCACCACAAAGTCCCTGATACCAAAAAAGCAAGAGCTTACCAGGACCCAAAGGAGATGAGATTAGCTGAACTGTCCAACAAAGGAGGAAGAAACTCTAGAGAGCTTATCCAGAGGTTAGACAAGGCTCCTAGTTGGGGAACAGGATCATCTACTCATCTCGAAATTTTAACCCAGAATTGATCATGTCTAAATAAACTAGAAGGACAAAGTGTGGAGCAGAGCTTGAAGGAAAGGCCATCCAGAGAATGCCCCACCTTGGGATCCATCACATATACAGACACCAAACCCAGACACCATTGCTGATGCCAAGAAGTGCTTGTTGACAGGAGCCTGATAGAGCAGTCTCCTGAGAGACTTTGTCAGAGACTAACAAATACAGATACAGATGCTTGCAGTGCACATTTGGACTGAGAAATGGAACTCCAATGGAGGAGTTAGGGAAATGAATGAAGGAGGTCAAGGGTTTGGAACCCCCTAGCAAGAACAGCAATCTCAACCTACCAGACACACCAGAGCTCCCAGGGAATAGACCACCAAGCAAAGAGTACACATGGAGGGATCCATGGCTCCAGCTGCATATGGAAGGAGAGACCCTTAGTCCCGTGAAGACTAGACGCCACAGTATAGGAGAATACCAGGGCAGTGAAGTGGATGTCCGTGGGTTGGTGGGGGAGCACCCTCATAGAAGCTGTGGTGGGGGAATGGGGTAAAGTTTTGTGGACGGGAAACTGGAAAATGAGATAACATTTGAAATCCAAATAATTAAAATATCCAATAAAATGAATAAGTAAAAAACAAGAAATTTAGACAGGAAAAGTTCAACATCAACAAAGGAAATAAATAGACCCTTTTTTGTGCTGGGATATACATTGAAGACCTCGATAATATTAACCCTATGAGGAGCAATTAAAGAGTTGTTTCTTTAAGGAGAAAAAGTTTTTTCCTCCATGCAAAACAAAAGAAAATTTGAGAGGAATGGGCTGTCTTCATGTTGACTTCTCAGCACTTTCTGCATTCAGTAGGAAAGATGACAACTGTCTTCCTTTCAGAAAGACCCTCACCACAGTTATGCAGAGCTAATTCGTGAGCCCTAATGAAATCTAGCATGTGTCCTGGAACAATCTAAAAATGTTAACGGTTATCACTAAAGGAGTTAGATTCAATTACTTGCCAGAAATACTGCCCCATCCTTGCTTGCTGTTGCCACTTTCACAGCTTCAAGGCTTGAACGAATAAAGTCCTGTTAGTTGTATAATTTGGAGTGTAAATTAAATGGTAAATATTTGCAAGAGTGAACTATTACAAAATGAAAAATAAATATTGTACACAGAATAATGGTCAATTAAAATAATTTATTAAATTAAGTGATTAAATTTTTTTTAGTAATGTACTCATCGCAAAATATTTCTCTCCATCCATTATTTCTGTGAGGAAGCCTCAAAGGATTATCATTGATCTTTAACAATGTGATGACTTGTGTGTAAGGTTATGTGGCAGCTAACAGGTGTTACATCATTCCTTCTATATCTCTGAAGAGGAGCATACATTAGATGTCCCTAGTAGTAATCAAAGTACAGGTTTGGCTTTAAGATGACACTTTAAATCCTTTTGGAAAAAACACAGTTATATTCTATCCTTGCATCCCTGTGTGTTCTCACAGGCCCAAAGTGGGATTCATCTCAAGGGGAGGCCCCAAGACCTGACACCATTACTGAGTCTATGGGGCATTCACAGAAAAGGGACTTAACATGACTGCTCTCCGAAAGACCCAAGAGTCAGCTAAGAATAAAAAGCTGATATGTGCACACAACCAGTGAAACCTGACCGCTCTGACTGAATTAAGGCAAAGCTGGAGGGAGGTGATGAGGAAGACATCCCTGTGGGAAGATCCCAGCAGTCTTAGTAAACCTGGACTTCCAAGATCTCTCAGACATTGGATCACCAATGAGGCAGCATACACCAGCTGAGATGAGGCCTCCATCACATATAGAGCAGAGGACTCCTAGGTCTGGGTTCAGTCAGAGAAGATGCACCTAACCCTCAAGAGACGTGAAGTTTAGAGTTCTGGTGGGGTAGGTGGGGTTGGGGCATCCTCATGGTGACTGGACGCAGGGTGGGGTGGAAGTACAGGATGTGGAACAGTCTGGGAGTGACGTGGACCAGGAGGGGACTATACTGTGGGGTGAGAAAAATAAGAACATTCTTGTAGAGTTCTCCACCAATCCTCTTGCTTTGTTGAATGCTAGATGGCAATATGTGCAGAGAAGTAACTTCTCCTTCAGGCATACTTTGTCTTCAGGTTTTAAGGAGAAGAATGGATTTTTTTTTGTCTAAGACCTATGAGTACCAAAGGGACTTTTTTCATGAGAATACACTTTTAAGGGCAATTTCATTTGTAGTACGTGGATTTACCTACTATCATATTTTTAAATTTATTTTATCTATTAAATATCTCCCATGAAGCTTAGAGCTTCATAGTTTCTCATCTCTACCCATGAACTACATGTTTCTTAAATTTATTAACAAATTTGTATTCATAATCTGGTTGGCTTCTTTTATAATGATGAAACCAGAAAATGATTTGTGTGTGTGTGTGTGTGTGTGTGTGTGTGTGTGTGTGTGTGTGTGTGTGTGTATGTGTGGTGAAATTGCTTAATAACCCCATTAAATTACGTTTCAATGGCTTAGGGTACTTTACTTGCTATGATTTGTCTATGAATACAAATTTTTCCATTGTCTTCTGTACCCATATTTCCATGTGTTCTATCTCCTTATCTGTTTTATGTTCAAAGACAAATCCCTTCCTCTATTTACCCATAATTGACCATTCAAATGCTGGTTTCCTTTGAAGAAAAGTTCAACATCCTTAGCAACCCCAAATATGCACATTAAAACCATGTTGATATTTTATTTTTAACTATTAAGTATCTCCAGATCACACATGCTAATTAAGATGATGAGTACTAAGAAATATCATCCACTGCTGGTGAAAAAACACACTAGTACTGCCACTTTGGAAATCAGTTTGGTTTTCTGGGAATGTTTTACCTCAAGTTTCATGTGTAACATTGTTGGGCATAAATCTCTGGGAATCCATATCATATTTTACAGACATACTAGATCCTATTCATTGTTGCTATATTCACATTTGTTGTAATTAGGAAATAGCATATATTTCCATAGTAGAGAAATTGATAAGGAAAATATGGTGCAGTATAAAATAAAATATTAAACTGTTAAAAAAACAAAATAATTGAATGAACAACAACAAAAACAACAACAAAACCTAACTGTGAGTTATGCAGAACCTCAAAAACAAATGCAGTATGTATCAGTTTATATTTTGATATTTTAAACCCTGTCGATGGAATAGAAGAATTAGGATGGAGGGAAGGGGTTTATGAGGATAGATAAATAATATAAACAATTATGGGGGATATTTGGTGATGACATTGTAATGCAGCAATTAAATGGACATAGTTGAATGAAGATGATAGAGTGGAATACTAGGGAGGACAGCTATAAGTAGGAGTCAGATAAGTTCTTAATATATAGCATAAATAAGAAATAAAGGATGTGAAAAAAATAATGGGAGAGAATAATCAAACTAGACATCTCTTCCCACCAAATGAAATCTCCAGCTCACATATTGGATATATCTACTATTTCTTGGCCAATGTGACCTCATTGTAATATTCCAATCATCTCAAACTACTGCTTAAACTATTGATTGATACATACAACTGATGATGGGTCTATTGTTGAAGACAACAATTTGATTTCTTTTGAACGTAGAGAAGACAAGCAGGTGCCTAACTGAAAGCTGTACCTTTTGAAATGTGTTGCTCATACTGAAATGAATTCTGCATGGTTAATGAGCAGAAACTTAAATGCCAACCCACCTCTATACTATTTGATCTACCACAGTCAGCTGCCTATAAGATAAGCTGCTGCAATAGTGGTGCTTTCAAGGGAGTAAGAAACCACTATCTGACTGGATTTGAGACATACACAGTGAGACAGAACACATTTCTACCATTGTTCTCATGACTAAATACTGGAGTTTAAGGCTTAAAGCAGGTATCATTGTCTGCTATAGAAATGTAGCTACAAAATGACTCCTAATAACATTCTGTTATACCCATAGATCAGTATATTGCTCTACTGTCATCACAAAAGCTAGCATATACAATAGATTGGGCTAAGTAAAGAGAACCATGTCTGCACAATATACAGAGTGAAAGACTTTGAATCACACTCTCATAAATGAGACACTGCTGTCCTATCTCTTCCTTCATGGCTCAGGAAAGATTTGTGGAAGACATAGTAGAAATATTATAAGGCACTGTGGTGCTGGGAGGAATGCAAGCAAGTCAGCAATGATGTACAGATAGAGGAGAACTGATACACATATCGACTCATATAAATCAGGAAACCATGTGCAGGTTCTACACAGGTTTTGCAGGTCAAAATTATTTGGGTTCCAGCCACTAATAGCTGGATATGTATATGATCTACCTCACTAAGGAGCTCTATCCATTTAACACATTTTCCAATATAAAAACCTACTTTTTCCAGTACGGTTTCATGGGAATAGAATCCACACTCAAACAGGGGCTTCATTCTTACTCATATAAATCAATGGTAATTTTGAATTTTTTGATTCATAGTATACTATATTTTAACCATACTGGTAATTTTCTGACACATTATGCCTCCCAATTTAATACTTTGCTGGGCTTTTGTTTGTGAGCATGTATAAATGTGTGTCTATGTGCTTCTTGTGTTTTTTTCTCATATTTCATTAATCCTTTTCATGTTTTCTAAGGGGTAGGATGAGAACATGAGGAATTAGATCATTGTGGAGGTAGAAAGGATATGGGAGGACAAAGTAAGGAGGGATTAGAATATATTGAATGAAAAAAATTTCAAAAATTAGTAATTCAAAAACTAATATAGATTCCATATTCATTCATCTTTAGGTACTAACATTTAATTAAGCTAGTCTTCAGAGGATACATTTCTATTGGTCAGAGCAAAATTGTGCAAGTCAATCCTCTACTACTACTCTGATACTCTCCAGGATAGAACTCTGTTTTTACTGGAGTTCATTTTATATAACCTGCTAACTCACTGATGAGTCAAATTATTTTTTTACTGAAACCATGGGATTTCAACTCAGGAACTGTAACACACTGGGCATACATCCTATTTTGAGCAACATCCCTATGTGTCAACGGTTTGAAAAGCGTAAAAGTCATTTGATTGATTTGATTTGTATTGTTCTTTTGTTCAAACATGTTATATTTAGTTACTGCAAAATATTTTACTGTACTTACATCTCAGATAAATTAGTTATTTGTCCATTTATATCATCATTTAAACTCACTTCTTTTGGTGACTTTTTGATACATACTCACAAACTGCAGCCTAGGGTTCCTTCTAATTAGTGTAATCCAAAGTGTCCTCAGACAAGTACTCCATGTTCATCTCTCCCAATGTGAAATTACAGGTCACAACATGGTAACTTTCATCTACTTTTTCTTCTTTGAAAAATTTAGTCCCTAAAAGAAATGAAATAATGAATTTCACAGGTAAATAAATGGAACTACGAAACATCATACTGAATGACGAAGCCCAGACCACCAAGACAAGTATGTTATTTGCATATATGTGGACATTAGCTGTTAAGTCAATGATAAAAATGTACAATCTACAGAACCAGAGAAACTGGGTTTAGAGTAAGAGACTAGGAGTAATAGATAGGTCACCTTAGGAAAGGGAACTTGAATAGATTGATATGCATAGCACGGGGTTGGAAAGTGAAAGAACCAGTAGAGATAATTATTGGATAAGTGAGTAGAGAAGGGAGTATGGAGGTTAGTAAAATTAAGAGCCCTTTAATGGTTACTGTGGTAACATATACCCTTTATGAATATATACATATGAATTCAATTTAAAGAATTCTTTCAACAATACGTTTCTGGAATCAGAGGTCTTGGTTGCTTACCATAGGTTAAGGAGCAACTCAGTGGCTTTGGGCATATCCTAACAAGTGAGATGATCAGTCTGTGAACACGGATATAACCTTATTCCCAAAAGCATGAGAACTGAAATGTCACATGCATATAACTGCTATGATATGTGGGACAGGAAAAAGGATAAAGGATAAAGAACAAATTTGGAGTGGCTTTTGACATACTAATATTAAATAATTGACTGAATAATGTTGTTAGAATCCATTTCAACACAGATCAGTCTCTATCTATCATTTATGTATCTATGTATCTATGTATCTATGTATCTATCTATGTATCTATGTTTCTATGTATGTATGTATGTATGTATGTATCTATTTATCTATCTATCTATCTATCATCTATCTATCTATCTATCTATCTATCTATCTATCTATCTATCTAATTACCTCCCTATTTATCTCTCTTAGAAACATTGTCCTTATGGATATAATAAAAAATGGCATCAGCAAACCTTCATGCATGTAGTTCCTTACTTTATTTATTTATTTTGTGTGTATGTGTGAGAGTCTGTGTGTGTCTGTGTGTGTGAATTTCTTAGTGTGATTTGATCATACTCATCTTTTCCTCCCATTGCTCCCAGATGAAATCCTTCTCTGCCAATCTAATTTTGTGTCTTTTTCAGAATCAGATACAACTGCAGTTTATATAGATATGAATCAAGCAAGTTGTAACATTAACAGGTCTAGATAAACTGCCTACTGATGCAACAGTGGTATAAATGACATGAGAATAACCAGTCTACATTCTGGTTGAAATTAAGACTCTCTCCCAAAATTGGAATGTATAAATTATCCTATTATGTGAATCAAAAACATGTAGCCAAACAGATCATAGGCCCTAAGGGAAAGGCAAAGGTTATTATTTTGTCAAATTAACATATTATTAGTCTAACTATGACTTATCCTTAGAACCACAGCTTAGTGTATTTTTCAACCCTCTTGAGAGAAGGTCCTTCTGCTAGCACATCATGCCTAACATAGAGATCAATAGCTGTTCAAGTGGCATGGAATAAGAGAATGCTCAATCCCCGTCACTAAATAAAATGCCTATACCATGTCTCCCTATAAAGGTTCAGAATTCATTGTGGAAGACAGGCTGGCAGAGTTATAAGTATTATAGACAGTAAAGGACTAAAGTCACCTTTCACCATTATTGTGGCTACTGCTGAATACTACACACTGACTCCAGTGAAAGACACACAGAGAATTTCCCCCCACCGTGTGTGTTTGTGTGTGTGTGTGTGTGTGTGTGTGTGCGTATGTGTGTTTGTGAATGTATGTGTATGTGTGTGTGTTTGTGTATTTGTGTATGTGTGTGTGTCTTTGTGTGTGTGTCTTTGTGTGTGTGTGTGTGTGTGTGTGTGTGTGTGTGTGTGTGTGTGTGTGATTACCACATGTAAAGGTCAGGGGAAAAATCTGGAGAAACAGTTCACTAGATGTGCTTGTATATGTATTCTAGAGAGCAAACTCAAACTGCCAGGCTTCAACAACAATCACCTGTGTCTGCTGAGACATTGATTTTTATTTGTTATTCTTTTACAGATTCATACTTGAACATAATGGACGTTAGTCACATGCATCCTGTTATACTCTCCAATCTGCCATGGACATACTTATTTCCAACAAGTTTCCCTGTTAATTTCAACAAATATATGTATTCACTTGAAGTTCTGAATGATCAACATGGTTTCATTTTACATTTGCTTTTGATCTTAAATATTAATATTTTAAAAATCATAAGTAAATTATATCATTTATATGACACTGATGAAAATATGCAGCAAAATAGAGAAATGAGTAATGTTGTAGAGAGAAAGATTTTTATGAATATTCCATTTAAGAATAAATATTGAAAAGGGAATTCAGCGTGTGCAGACCAATTCTGACTCTCTCTTTATTTCCTCCCATCTCTCAAGCTCAAACACCATTCCGACACTGAAATCAAAGTAGGTAAATCTCTTCTTGCCAATTTTCATTGTACATACAATAAAGTGAGGTCAAGTTTCTGATAATTGTGAATTGTGCAATTATGTAAGTCTACCTGCTTGCTGCATGTGTACTAAAGACTGAACCATGTGCTTATCTCTGTTCATTTAAAAGAGGCATGTTGTTTAGAAGTTTCACCACCAAACTGTCTAGATATGTTCAATATTCCTCCTTGTCTTCTGCCTACTCTTCTCTCTATATAATAATAAAATATTGACCAGAGAAGAGTAAAGGGAAGGGAAAGTAAAAGTAATGATAAGGGAACATAGGGAAATATTTTTTTATTTTCAAAGTGACCTTGTAAATTGTGATGGTTTGCATATGCTTGGCCCTGGGAGTGGCACTGTTAGGACATGTGGCCTTGTTGAAAGAAGTTTGTCACTGTGGGAGTTTGTTACTCCTCCTATTTACCTGATGATTCTCAGTCTATTCCTGGCCTCCTTGGGTTGAAGATGTACAACTCTAAGCTCCTCCTGCACCATGCCTGCCTGGATGCTGCCATGTTATGCCTTGACTGATTATCTGAGCCTGGAAGCCAGTCCAAAATAAATGTTGTCCTTTATAACGTTTGCACTGGTCACAGTGTCTCTTCACAGTAATAAATCCCTATTTAAGATAGAAGTATCCATACATTCAGAGATAAAACTGAGATGGACAGAATATAACCAATTTGCTTTAGCAAATGTATCAGTAGTGATGTTTTGCATCCCACTGTAAAGTGAGGAACATGGGGTCTTCTTAGATAAGAGAGAATTTTTGTATTTATTTTCTGTCACTAACAGGGAATTTAAAGTAGTAAAGACAATCTTTCATTTTTTTCCTCATCTAAAAGACAGCTACATTTGAAAAAAAAAACAGATGTTTTCTCTTTCCAAATTCATTTTCACACAATGCTTTCATTTTCTGATTATTTCATATAAATCTAATATCTTGACATCTTTTCATGTTTCCTTCTTGACTCTCCTACTCCTCCAATGTAATCTACTCCCCTCTAATCACTTCTATAATTATTGTTACACAGACACACAAACCAACACCCACAAACACACATACACATACATACACACACACACACACACACACACACACACACACACACACGCACAGAGAGAGAGAGAGAGAGAGAGAGAGAGAGAGAGAGAGAGAGAGAGAAGAAATGATGAAAAATCTTGATCTCAAATCGTACTAGAAAGATGGCATAGGAAGTACAGGTGCTTGCATCCAACATCTTCTTTCTATGTTCTCAGTTTAATACCCAGAAGTCACATGGCAGAAGGAGATGATTAACTCTTTCAACAAATTTCTAAACTACAATCGTTCTTTATTTCGACCATGCCATCCATTAGTACAGAGATATGAAAAATGAATAAATGAATGTGAGAAAACTTTAAATCATAGCTCACATCTCAAATGAGAAAACAGTTATCATTGGTCTTCAAAAAAGAAATGACTTCATCTAGCTACTTATTATGGTAGTACTTAAATCCTTTAGACAAGTAAGTGATGTATAAAATTTGCTTAGTAAAACCATGTAAAATTCAATAATACACCCAGGATACACTGGTGATAGTAATATAACTGACTGCTTTTTCAAGAATTTTTCCAATTAATTTTCCAATTAATCATTTTATTCACTTTACACCCAGATCACAGCCACCACTCATAGTGACACTCGCATAGCCCATCCTCTTATCCCCCTTTTTCCTCATTCTTTACCCTCGGGGAGAAGGGGCAGTCCCCCCTGGATACCAACACACCATAGTATATCAAGCCTTTGCAAAACTAGGCACATTTTCTGCACTGAGGCCAAATAAGGCAGCATCATTAGAGAAACAGGATTAACCATCAGGCAACAGAGTCAGGAACAGCTCCTGCTTCAGTTGTTGGGTGGCTTGCAATACACAATTTTTAAAAATAATACAAAAGTCCTCTGTGAGTATGCCATGTGTGTTTGTTCTAATGACTGGCTGGAGTTACATCGTCAAGCATCCATTATACAAAAATGTAAGCCTGCATATCACAGAAGACTGTAAAAATATGGACATGATGACACAAAACTTAAAACATTTTTTGTTTTGGTTTTCCAAGACAATTTGTTTTATGGCTGTGAAGATACAACTTCAAATCTCATAAGTGAAAATATTTAATTAGGGCAGGAATACAGTTTCACACGTTTAGTTCATTATTGTCATGATGGGAAACTGGGCAGCATGCAGGCAGAGCTGTTGTTAGAAATTGAGAAGACAATTGTATATCTTGATCTGCAGGCAGCAGAAGCAGACAGTGTGGAGCTTGACCATAGGAGACTTCAAAACCTGTTCTCACAGTGACACACTTCTTCAAACAAAGCCACACCTTCTCACAACACCATTCTCTGTGGGCCAATCATACATTCAAAGCACTATACAAGATTGTTCCATGTAGGCTTGGCTGTCCTGCATCTGCTTTCTGTAGACCAAACTGGCCTTGAACTCAGAGAGATCCTCCTGCTTTGTCTCCTGAGAGCTGACATTAAAGGTATGTCAGACATCTTGTATTATATTAAGCCATAGAAAAGATTATCACTTTAAAATGTTAATGATGAAAATGAATACCATTTATGAACTCTCAGTTCCAGGGCTGCACAAAAGAATATAATGTTGAGGCAGAGTAGAGTGGATTGGAATGACTCCGATAGACTCATGTATTTGAATGCTTCTTCCATAGGGAATTGCATTATTAGTAGGTATGACCTTGTTGGAGTGATTTGACCTTGTTGAAGTTCATGTGTTACTATGGGGCAGACTCTAAGGACTCAGCCACTTCACTTCCTCCTGCTTGTATACCACAGTGTTGAACTCACAGCTTCTTCTCACCTCCATATCTGCCTGCATCCAATCATAGGTTTGCCATGATAATAATGGAGTAAATATATAAACAATAAATAATCCAACATTAAATGTTTTCTTTTATAAGCATTGCCATAGTTATTTTGTCTCTTTACCATCAGGAACATCAGGAATATTGGACTGAATACAGCTGAAGTTTAGGAAGCCCAACTAACAGAGAAGAACTTGTTACTAGGATTTTGGGGTATACTGTGAGAGTGCTGACCATGTTTTGAGGAGGATTGTGAAAGGACTTTAGAGATTTGATATTCAAAATTTTGAGTGTGAAAACTCAATGAGAAGTTTTGAGGAGACTGAAAGACAAGAATGTTACTGGCAGTGAGGAAAATGGAGGTTTAGCTTTTGAACTTTCACAGTGAAATTTAAAGTGTATAACAGAACAGTTTGCCATTTTAAACTGAGACTGTCATTCTGGTCAGTTGAAGATAAAGAGTCAGCCATGATTAAGAGAGACTGGTAACAATGAAGTGAAACACTTGTGTTACTGGAGAACTTGATCCTGGTTAGCTGCAGCTGACAAATTATAGGTGGTTGATGAAAAAGAGAAGAGCATCATTTCCTGAAAGCACAGAGAAACTTTGCTCAAGAGGTCCCCGAAGTTGACTGTGTCTTGAGAGCTGGACTTGGTAATCTGTAGAGACACCCTGGGAGTACTGGTGCTGAAGGCATGAAGCAAGGTGGGAGACAGGGAGAGCACCTGTAATCTCCTAGTGGCACTGTGAGACACAAGGAGATTGGTAAAGGTGAATACTCAGTCACACTTGAAGCCTAGGACCAAAGGGGTTATGCAAAGAAGGTTGACACGAAGAAGAAAGCCTTGAGAGCCATGGGTGAAAGTGTAGCTCAGTGCCTGCAAAGGATGCCTGCAGTTTTGTAGCTACCTGTACCATGGGAAAACACTAAGAACAGCAGCAACAGTGGAATGGATCCAGCTCAAGCCTAGAATATGAAGTATGTGCTACAGAAAACAGAGTTGTAGATGTGATGCAGGTCTATTGTAGGAGATCAGAAGATCTTCAGTAGATTCCAGACACACAGTGTTTGCAATCAGATTTTGCTTTGATTTGATTATAACTATGCCCAGATGTTTATTTTTTGAAGTAAAAATGTATCTTACTGGAGCCAAACAACTGAGAATTTAAATTTTAATGGGCTTTGGATTTTAAAAGGGATTTTTATAAGAGACTGAAATTTTAATGTGTTCAAATTTATAAAGCACATTAAAACTTGAAATTCTCGGACTTCTAAAATTATTTATATTTTTTAATGTGAGATCTTATGGATGGATAAAAAAGGAATAATAGTGGCTTAATAGCAATGTGCTTATGGGTGAAGTGAACAAGGGGTTAGCTGTACCACCTGGTTTTATGTATCAATTTGATACAAAATTATTAAAGGAGAAGTCTCAGTGGAGGAAATGCCTCAATGAGACATAGCTATAAGATATTTCCTCCATTAATAATAAATGAGGGAGGGCCAAGACTATTCTGATTAGTACACTCCCAGAGATATATTTGTACAGTTTATAGGCAAACAGGCTGAGCTAGTTGGAAACAGTCCTCCTCCATGGCCCTGCATTAGTTCTGCTTCCAACTTCTTACTCTGTAGTTACTTCCTTTGGTGATGAAGAACAATGTGGATATGTAAGCTAAATTATACATGTTTCTCTCCAATTCGGTTTTTTGCCATGGCATTTTTGTTGTAGCAATTGAAACAGTAAGACACAGAGATAAAAAAATTATGAAGGAGGTACAATTACAGTAACGCTCGCATATAGGAAAATCTGCACATTCACGATTACTTGTGGGCTTTGGCCCTTCCATTTTCAGATTGGACTTTTGTTCAAAGATTGTTTATATAAGTAGGGAATAAATAGTTGGTATGAAAAATACAGAATAAGACATGAGGAGTTTACTGTACTTAAGTATGTCTGTAAATTATGTTTTCCCACAAGATATAGGAAGGTTCAACAAAAATAAATAAATTAGCTGATAATAATAATGATGATAACAAAGGTATTGATGATTTTGCTGAGAAAAAGCTTTAAATCAGAATGATTCAAACGATCAAATCTCATTGATAATTCAAGAATCCTTGAAAACACAGAAAAAACCTCTTAAAAGAGAAGGAACTAGGTCTATACACATCAAAGTAAAAATGCAATTTTGTGTGCAAAAAATGTTTTCTTCATCAATTTACCACAATTATGTGATAATTCACTCTGGATGACTGACCATGAGCATGATAGTTGGCATTTACTTGGCCAAGTGAATGGCACTATTTGGAGATGTGGCCTTGTTGGAGTAGGTGAGTCACTGTGGGCATGTGCTTTAAGTCTAGCTGCCCGGAAGTGAGTATTCTGCTAGCAGCCTTCAGATGAAGATGTAGAACTCTCTTTTCCTCCTTTCCTCCTGGACAATGCCTCCCTGGACACTGCCATGTTCCCACCTTGATGATAATGGACAGAACATCTAAACCTGTAAGCCAGTCCCGACTAAATGCTGTACTTATAAGAGTTGCCTTGGTCATGGTGTATGTTTGCAGCAGTTAAACCCTGACTAAAACAAATACCCTATAAAAGATCCATGTTTCTGTGGTTCACAGCAAAAAGTATGGATTTGGTTCCCAGTACCCAGATTATGGTTTACAAAAGTTTGTAACTCTCATTGCAGGGATTGAACAACCTCTCCTGAATTCAATGGGCACGAGTCCCACATGTAGTACATAAATGTTTGTATAGCCAAGACAATTACATATATAAAATAAAATATATTAATCTAAAATGATTTAGAAAAAATGTTTGGATGAAATATTCTGTTTGTTTCTTCAACAGTAGATATCTTGTGGTCCTTTCTCTAACACACAATAAGAGTATTTCCTACCTGTGTTTGATAAATGCTCTCCAGGAGACATTGCCATGAATGTGCAGTTTAATATTCTTGTTCTTCATTTAAGGGTAGAGTTCTAATAATTTTTACAGTTGTATGGTTATTACAATCATGGTGGTCAGCGATAAATATCATGACAGACATTCATGTTTTAAATAAACTCAGAATTTCAATAAAGCACAATAATTGCACACAGAAATATACATAATTATATATGGCAATGTACACTTATCTATGAGAAGACAGAAGCGGAAATCTAATGTAGGTGATGTATTGCTTTTCCAATGGCAGCACTCATAGTCACAAGGGAGAGTTTTCTTTACAATTTCATTCCCCTTCTCCTTTTCTGTCAGCATTATTTTAGGCTTCTTTAAAGAGATAGGATAGTTAATATGAAGAAAAGTATGAGTTTCTTGAACATGATAAATCAAATAATCAGAGTAGCAATACTTAGTGATTTGTGTATGAATTTCTCTTCTTTCTCCAAGATTCTCAAATATTGTTCAAGCACGTTATTCCTAGACTGTAAATTTGAGGTAAAATAAAAGTACTTAAGAGATACATGGATATAGGAATTCATTTGTGATTAATAATCTGCCATTAGTTGACAGTGAGGATAGATTTGCAAGATTTAGGATTAACTTGTCTCTTCAAAACTTACATTGGCAAATAACACTTTAATAAGATGCCTTCAGACCATCTCAGACTACGGCATCCATATTTAAATTGGCAATGTGTTTCTACTCCAGCTAGTGAAGACTAGTGCCTCAGAATGATTGAATGACTTACGAAATGGTCCTTTGTAACTGAAAACAAATAGTGAATTGTTAATTACACATTTTTATCATATTTTTCTATGAAACTGAGAAATAAATACAAAACCCTGAGTGCAATGAATGTTGCAAACTTTAGAGAATAATTGTGGCGTAAGTGTCACAGGAATTATAAGTGATAGATTATAGTAAGTCAGGATATAGAGCTGCCACCTCAGTACTTGTTTGAAAATGAAGTGGGGAAAGATCTTTGTTGTGGAAATTATTGAAACCCCAGCTCAGGGTTTCTACCCAACCTTTGGTAATTGAGTCCCACACCCCCCGCGCAAAAAAAAAAAAAAGAAAAAAAAAAAAAAACCACTCACAGCCTTTATATTTACATAAGCCTTAATCAGCACAAGAGATGGGCATATACCATGATATTAGAACCTAATTTCCTATTGATAACCTTGAATTTGTACTGTTTTATCTGGGTGGTTTTTAGTTCTTACAAGGCAGCCCTGATGACAATGCTATCTTCAATCTCAACCCATGGCTGGTTCTCCTTTCTCATCACCTGCACCTTCATTCCTGTTTCAGTGCTATAGCTGGATCACTTTCCTCAGGCCAAATTGGAAAGACAAGGAAAATAATGGGGGGAGGGGGCATGTGTATTCTGGAATTCCTTTTTATCATAACGATATGATACTAAGCATATACACTGACATATGTGTGACTTTCCACAATGTCAGAATTTATTGAATGTTGATAAATTTAATGTTTGGCATAAAATTTCAAGGGATTTTTCCAAGTACACCCAATTTCATTCAAGAGGCAAATTATGTGGACAAATTATTTTTCTTAGATTTTATTTATTTTTAAGTTTATATAGTATTGCTTGTCTATATGTACGTCTGTGAAGCACTTACACACAGAGCCTGAAGATATCAGAAGAATTCTCCAAATTATCTGGGGCTGGATTCACACGTTTTTTAAATAGTCATGGGAGTTCCGGAAATTGAATATAGATATATGTAGAAAATATACAGTGCTCTTAAACACTGAGTCATCACCTAAGGCACAAGACAGGTTTTTACAATGTTAATCTTAATTACTATTATTAACCCTATATCTCATTGTGGTCTCTTTTGATCAAGATAAACACTTTAAAACCTCTATCACCTTCAGAGTACATTGGAAACTAAATATCTGTGTCAAGAAGAGGAGCGCTGAGTACAAGAGGCCAGAGATATATAATATTTATACTAAGATCAGAGAAGTAGTTTCATCATGTGATGACACAAATGTATAAAAAGTGGCTATATGGACCTTGCCATACATGTCTTAGTCCTAGGTGAAAATTACTGGCAGTGTAAAGAAAAACTTTGTACAGAGAGAAATGTCAAAATGAATTACTGACAATTTACACAATATTGTGAGGGAGTCTAAATCTGTTTCCCTGTCCATAAGCTGTGATATAATTTACAGAGAATATAAATATAGATACTGAGCTAATAGCACAGGTTATGTAGACTGGGACATTTTCTTTTCCCAGCCTACATAATCACAACCTTGTCTCTTAAGTCTGTCCACTAATTGAAATGTAGCATGATAATTTCACATCTCTAGAGCAACAGGTTCATAATTTCTAGTAAAAGGGAATGCTCAAGTGAAAAAAATTAACCTCTAACTTCAATTTTCGTTATGCGATATTGAGAATCAGAATAATATTCATTATTGGAAAAAGAAGATTTCAGTGTAAAGTGAAGCTATTACTTAAAATAGAGTTGTAAATTACTAGAATAAGAGTGTTGCACACTAGGAAATAGTTTCCCAAGCTTGTTCAAAGCTCTGAATTTTGATCCTTGCAAATATAGAAACAAACAAAAAAAAATGAAACAAAACAAAACAAAAACCCCAAACAAAATTATATTATATATTCTGATTATGACATACATTCATTCTTTAATCAAATTCCATTTGGGATAATTAACTTTTTTCATTATATCTATAATTTTTCATGTAAAATCTTATTTAACAAAATAATTTTTCAGTAAACAAGCACCCACCAGTCTCTATACCAGAATATGTTTCTTATCCTTCCCTGTTTTCAAAAACTAAAGTCTCTCTAGTACTTAGTAATTTTCCATCCACTGTTCCTTCACTATAAACAAAGAAGTGTCTATAAACAAATTTCCAATAACCTATGATGTCCTCAGAAGCAGTTTTATCTAGAGTATTGTGTAATATTTTTTACAACAAATATAAGACACAGATGCTCAAAGTAAATGAGACTGCACACACACACACGTGTGTGTGTGTGTGTGTGTGTGTGTGTGTGTGTGTGTGTGTGTAAAAGCAGAATGATACTTTAAGAAGATTTATGTGGTACTTATGTAGTAACAAATATCTTCTACAAAATTTTGTTTCTCACTTTTTTCTTCGTGATATATTGGTAGAAAAAGTACAGTATGCTAGAACTAAAAGCAAAAATTTGTTTTATACATCCATATTTTATTTAAGGAATAATATCTAATTAGATTTAAAAAAATTCCTACCGGTAGAAATAATACATATATTTCCTTTGATAAATAAAAGGCAAATTGACACATTAGATGATATCTTTTGTAATTAGAGAATTATTGCTGAACATTTTGTTTCATTATTTATAAAAGCAAAACTTTTTGTAGGTCATGCATATAAAAGTATATTTAGAGAATGGAACCCTAATATAAAGAAATGTATTGTAAAATCTGTATCACTGTACACACCTTATTTTAAAAAATCAATTCTTAAATATGGAAGTGAAGGACCAAATCATCTCTACGTTCACAGAGCCTGAGGATTGTCATCTACAAAAACAAAACAAAATAACCCCCCAATAAAAAAGCAGGCTAGAGTTATAAATGTTTTTCAGCTAGAGGAAATTGTATGCCCAGAGGTTCATTGGGCCATGCGATTTCCTGATGCCTTCACTGCAGCCAAGCCCAGTCTGTGATCCAGGATTGTGATGCACTTTTGCTTGCCAGTATTGCCAAGAGGAGTACAACACTGCAATGAGATTTTAGTGAAGTTGGTAGATACTGAAAAGGAGAGGAAATACTGGTACTCAGTATTAATGTTGGTTTTCAATACTCTGTGGAAACAAACACCTTTCCAATTTTGCTGTATTCTAAATCCATGCTTCAAAATAGGTTAGGAGTCAGATGCTAAAATAATCTTAACTGTTAAAGATAATACCTGCCATAAAAAAAAACCCTGTCAAGAAGTAGTCATGGATGGAGGAATAATGTGATATATAAAATATAGCACCATTATTTTCAATGAAGCTTACTTGCTTTGATATTTTAATATAAGTTTGGGGCTTTAATAATTTCTGAACAAACATTGCAATGTGGGCACCACTCCAAGGCTCTTCCCTGAAAATTGCTGAAACACTGTGTCAAACAAGAAAAAGATTCAAAAGTAAAAGTGACATACTTCCACGGCTATTTGGAGTACAAACTTTTATATCAACTTGGAAATCAATTTGGCAGTTTCTAAGAAAACTGGAGATAGTTCTACCTCAAGAATCAGCTATATGCCTAGAAAATGCTCCAACATCCCACGAAGACACTTGCTCAACTGTGCTCATAGCTGCTTTATTCAGACTAGCCAGAAATGAGAAACAACCTAGATGTTCCTCTGTGGGGCGGCAGGGTGTGAAAGTTACCCTGATTCCTCATTGAGAAATGTCGAACCCCGGTAACCCGAAGGGACAGTGGGAGCACTTGAAATCTTCCAGGAGATCAGGCCCTTCTCTTGTAGACCACAATCTCCTCTGAAGAGAAGTTTGAGATGGATCAGTCACTTAGGGCAATGCACCAAACACCTCCACCACAGGTGAAGGTGTGACCACAGGTCACATAGCCTCAAGACAGTTAAGTCACATGGATGCACAACCATGCCCCCAAATATATAGATGAGGTATTCCAAAGCTCTCAGTCCAAACAAATAAGAGGTACCTGCTTTCAGACCCTGACCAGTCCCAAAAGTGTATTTAAGAATCCTATCAGGACGGATTAAAGGTATGCAGGAATTACTCCAACGTCTGAGAGCTTCTGTCATAAGAGCTGGAACACTGCTGCTTGGGGAAGAGATCTGCTCTCCAGAAAATGCACCAGAACCTCCTTGTCACTCTCCAGGTGGCTCAGCTGGCCTGGGCAACCTAAGTGGCAGAAGCAGAAACAGAAGCAGAGCAGCACCAGCAGCAGGGCAGCAGAAGCAGTTCCCCCTCCTTTCCTGAGTTCCCTCCCCTTCCTCTGGACCTGCACAGCTAGCTCGATCAGAGACCTCCATGGAAAGTCTCCAGCATGTAGGCCAATATCTCTCAACTGGAGAATGGATAAAGAAAATGTGTGACATCTACACAATGGGATACTATTCATCTATTAAAAACAAAGACATCATGAATTTTGCAGGCAAATGAATGGAATTTGACATTATCATCCTGAGTAAGGTAACCCAGTGCCAAAAGGACATGAATGATACATATTCACTTATAAATACAGATTCCATTTAACACTGTATAGGCCCAAAGAAGTTAAACAAGAAGGAAAATGGAGATACAAACAATAAAGAAATCACCAAGTGAGACAACCCTGGAGATAATGAACCAAGGAAAGAGATCAGGAGTCAAGAGACAAGCATCACCAACAGAATACAGAGATAGAAAAGAAAATCTCAGGGGCAGAAAATACCATACAAAACATTGACACAAACATGAAAGATAATGTAAAACACAAAAAAGGTCCTGACCCAAAAGATTCAAGAATTTCAGACAAAATGGAAGACCAAACCTAAGGATAATAGGTGTAGAAGAGATCAAGGAATCTGAAATTAATGGGCCAGCAAATATCTTTAATAACATTATTGAAGAAAACTTGCCTGACCTCAAGAAAGAGATGCCCATTAATATACAAGAAGCATACAGAACTCCAAATAGATTGGACCAGAAAAGAACGTTCTCCCGTCACATAATAGTCAAAACACAAAATGAACAAAACAATGAAATAATATTAAAATCAGTAAGGGAAAAAGTCAAGAAACATATGGAGTGAACCCTATCAGAATTACACCAGACTTATCAATAGAGACTATGAGAGCCAGAATGTTCATGAAAAACAAAACAAAACAAAGCACAACTATAAATTCTTCATGCCATTGTTCTGGACTTAGGAAGATGGTCAAATGCATTGAATCATGCTTGCCTGGGAATCACAGTACATCAAATTCAGTGCATTACAAATGGGTAATCCATTGAATTCTCTCCTCAGCCAACCAATCGAATTCTTCAAAAGAAAAATTTCATCCTGCATCAAAATACAGATAACTTCAGGGCAAACCACAACATTCCCCTGTAGACTAAAAGTCACATTTTGTACATTTAAAAATCTAATGTTGTTATATGTCCCATTATTCTAGGTCATCTTTCTTAGAAGGTGACAATATAAGGCAGAATTCAGGGTACAAAGAGTTGAGAACGCATTAAGTAAGACAATACAGAATCATGTCAATATTAATTACACTCCTGATACAGGTATGATATCATTCTCTTCTGCTGTACTTGACATTATATTTATATGCAATGTAGAACAGGATTCTGATAAATGAAGGTATAAGAAAAAAGACCATAGTATGATGACAGAAGTAACAATAACAATTGAGGTAAACAAACATTCTATCAACCACAGATTTCTCTGCTTGTGCAATCACATAATTTATCAACATTGAATATGTTACTTCTGTTGTATTTACATTTCTTTATATTTTATGAAATATTGGAAGTGTAGAGAAAGCAAAATCATTCATCATTGTTTAAAGTTTAGTATTTTTTGTGTAGTTTATTTCATTACAAAATTTACCACATATTGTTCTTAAATAACACTATTTTTGTAACTGATACTTGTAATTAATAATTTTATTGGACTCATTATTTTGCCTTACTAAGATTTAGTATGGAGATGTTAGAAAATTGTTTTTGGTTCCAGAAGGGAGTACCCTGAGGGAGCAAATCTGGACCAAGAGTGAAGTAAAGACTTGTAAAAACCCTGAAAATCATCAGAAGTAGGAAAGTTTTCAATATTGCTTTGAGCTTGCATGTCCCAGAGCACACAGACCTTATCCCCCCTCCTCCATCAACGTTGATGTAGTTACTTAGTCTGGTGGACAAATTACTGCTCAAACATCCTCTCTCACTATGAGGATGTAGAACCACTTAGAATTCTTTGTTCAACTAAAGCATTCTTAGTAGTTCAGCCAAAGATAATGAGGTATGTTCACTCTACAAACATCTATCTCCTAAGTTTATCTAACTCTTCTTACCTCAAATATACAACAGTTATTTCACTGAAAACTATCTCTGGAGAAGGCCACTTATCCAACACTCATGCAGACCATGTTCCTCTCTAAAAATATGGCCCTGCCAATATTCATTCTTTTTATTCCAGCTTGATAAATATGGGAGCATGGATTCCCCCAGGGCAGAAGAAAACCCAGCCCCAAAGATAGTTAAATTACAGAAGAGACAAGATAAGGACAAGTTATTATTTAAATTCTCTTCTTGGGGATATGGACCCTGCTTGGGCTAGTTCTAGTGTCCACTTAGGAATGTAAGTGCAAGGACAAAGGGACCTACCCAAACACAAGACATTCAACCCAACATATGTCCAATCTTTATGACACGAAGGGACCAAGTTGAAGCAGATAACCAGGAAATGGCCAAACTTGAGACATATCCTATGGGGAAGCACCAATTCCTGACATGATTAATGACATTCTTCTGTGTTTAGAGACAGAAACCTAGGATGACACTTCTCCGAGAGACTCCACACAGCATGAGACAAAAAAAGAAGCAGAGACACACAGAAAAACATTGCTTGGATCTCTGAGAATATTATGGAAGAGTTGGAGAAAGGATTGAGGGCAAAGAATGTAATAGGAAATCCACAGAAATGTGAAGAGAATAAGCTATCATGGATTCGGAGGTCTCTCAGAGACTGAAGTACTGACAGAGCAGCAAACCTAGGATGGACTTAGGCCCTCTGTATATATGTAGCAGATGTAGAGCTCAGTCCTAGGACAACCACAGTGTGGGCTGACCCTCAATCTCTTGCCAGTTGGTGGCATCCATTCCTTTGGCTGTGTTTCTTTTTTGCCCTCACTGGGAGAGGATCCACCTAGTCCTTCATAGACTTGCAATGTCGTGGTAGGGGTTACCCAGGTAGGCCTCCACCCTCTCAGAAAATAAGAGGAAGGTGGTTAGGAGAGAAGGACTGTATGAAGAGCAGAACAGAAGAGGGGTCAACAATTTGAATGTAACATGAATGAATGAATGAATGAATAAATAAATAAATGTGAAAAATTAAGTGAATTGATTGAGAAAATATATTCATGACATGCAATGTAACCTAGAGAGGGAAAAATGAGGTCTACTCACTTTCCCAATACAGGCCACTCCAATAAAGTCAAAACATTCCATATTTGGGTTCCTTATAACAATAAAACCTAGATATTTCTGATAAAAAACAAAATAAATGTCTTAAAGACAAAGATTATTCAATATTACCACAAAGATTGGAATAAACAGACTCTCCCACAGAGTTCTTTGTGACAGCACAATCTCCTGTTCTCTGTGCAACTTCTTTCTATTTTAGGAGTTTGGCAATATTACTCATGCTTTTCTTCCATGTAGGAGGCACAGTAGATTTCAAAATAATTGCGATGTCTCAAGGCACAATTTTATACCCTGATAAACTATTGTAAGAAGTTTTTCCTGCTGCTGTTAAAATAAAAGCAGGTAAAATTTTTACTTGCATATTTATTTCACTTTGAGGACACTTGTGGACCTACATTATAACCTATGAGCCTTTGAAAGTAAAAAATATAAAAGTAACAAACTGTCAACTTGGTTAAATGATTTTCAAAAAATAGATTAGATCAAACCGTTCATTTGAAGTAAATAAATTAACATGCATCACAAAATTTTAAGGCACTCACCCATATTTGCACTTCTTGGAAATAATCCTGAAAAGGAAACACAAAAAGGCAAATATATTACTAGGGTGATGTGGTATTTGCCTTCTATGCATATCATAATCTAATTAAATATTGTTAATGGAAATGGGCCAATGAATATGTTGTGATATAAAATACCACATAAAGCTCAAGAAGAAGGATGGTCAAAATGCATATGCTTCAGTACTTCTTAAATGGGAGAACAAGAATATTCACAGGAGGAGATATAGAGACAAAGTTTGGAACAGAGACTGAAGAAATGGCCATTCAGAGCCTGCTCAACCTGGGGATTCAGCAACTATACATATGGCTACCAAATCAACACAATATTGCTTATGCTAAGAAGTGCATGCTGAGAGTAGCCAGCTATAGCTATATCCTGAGATGCTCTGACAGAGCATGGAGAATTCAGAGGCAAATGCTTGCAGGTAATCATTGAAATGAGAATGGGGTCCCCATTGGAGGAGATAGAGGAAGGAAGGAAGGAAGGAAGTAGCTTAAGGGTTTTGCAACCCCAGAAGAAAAACAATATCAACCAACCAAAGCTCCCGAAGAGTAATTCACCATCAGAAGAGTACACATGGACAGACCCATGTCTCCACTTGCCTATGTAGCAGAGGATGGTTTTGTTGGGCATAATGAGTGGAGAATCCCTTTGTGCTGATACAGCTGGACCCCTCAGTGTAGAGGAATGTCAGGGCAGGGTGTTGAGTCAGGATGGATGTTTTGGTGGGGAACACCCTCATAGAAGAATGGGCCGGGGTGAGGAATGGGGGTGGTTATATCCAGGAAACCTTGAAAGGGAATAATATTTGAAATGTAAATAAAAAATATTCAAAAAAATAAATAAATAAAATGAAAGTTGAGAACCATTAGACTGCCATGTTTTATGTGTGTATAAAATCAACTGCTCATTGGTTGTGCTTTCTTTCTGTACTTTGAATTCTGATCCACTGGTCAAAATGTATAACAATTACGTACATACATTCTGTAATATATAAAATATGTGTTTGGTACATTATATGTGCATTTTAGTCTGGATTTTTTCTCAACTTTACTAAAGTTGAGTTTTCTGTAATTAGAGAACATCAGTTGAAATGTGTCTATGAGGTAACCTATTAAAAATCTGTAGGTCATTTGCATAATTGATGATTGATATGAGAGGACCCAGCCCCCTTTGTGTGGCCCTATACCTGGTTAGGGTTTATTGGTGTGTATAAGGAATCATTCTGAACTACCCACAGGGAGCAAACTGGTAAGCAGTAGCATGGCTTCTGCCTAAGTCCCTGCTTCCATTCCCTGCCTTGAGTTAATGTCTTGTCTTTACTCCATGATAGTGTGTGACTTCAGACTTTTAAGATGAAATAGACACTTTTATACCCCAAGGAAAATATTTCTTTTACTACTGTATTAAGTATTATTTGGGACAATGCTGCAATCTGAATGTTAGACTTATAAGAAATCAAGATTAGATAGAATTTTGTGGATACTTTCAGAAAAACAAAGACTTACACCTGATGTAATGAATCAGAGAGTGAAGAGCAACACTATATGCCTTATTAAATAAAAATTTCATTGCAAGACAAAGATTACTTCTGTAGTACTTATTGCTCATAGAAAACAAATAACATGTAAAAATGATAGGTTAGTAGAATTCTATTCCTCCTAAAAATATGATGACATTGTTGAAGGTATCACATATTTCATCTGCTGGACATACAAAAAATGAAGCTTGAACTAACCAGAAAAATATTTCTGTTAGCTATATTGAATACTAACAGAGAGTACTATTCAGTTCTAGCAAGAGAAAACATGATGATTTGTAGCTATTGCAGGACATTGCAGTGTACAATAATGTCATGTGAGGCAAAAGGTGAAATAGCAGTGAGACTGTTTATAGGACTAAGCAGCCACTTTCTTTATTGCAGTTGAGACTTTCTTCAACGAGTGAGAATCAGTCCTAGAACTGCAAACATATTTGAAATGCATGCTGAGGGAAGTTTTAGGTCCCAGAATAAAATCATTTGATGCTATTCTAAATGGTCAGTTTCACACACACACAAATACATTTTTATTATATCCAGTAGTTTTTGCCATTCTTAGTGTTTGTTTACATGTAATTAATGTTGCATTTAGTGTTGATCATTACACAAATGAATAACCACTAGAAACTCCAAGTACACTCCAAATGTGTACTCATCTATTGTTCAGTCACATACCTGGGTTCCATTAGTACTGATGACTGCTGGATGAGCAAGGGTCACTTTTCCTTAGAAATGCAGCCACTGGTAAGAATACAGAGAACATATTTTGAATTAAGCTAGATAATATATAACAAGGTCAGAGCCAGAATCATATATATGGTGACAAATATTAATAACATTTTGGGACAAGACAAGGATGTTCATTCTTTCGCCTACTTATTATATTATTAGGAGTCAATGCAAGGAGAGAGTGAAGGAGAAAAATGTAACAAAAACGGAATATCAGTGGTTAAATATGTTCATTTGAATATCATCTTATTTTATATGTAAATTTCCTTAATTTTAAACCAGAATCCTATTGCTACACATGGACCCCGCAAAGGTGACAGGATAAAAAATTAACACAAAAAATCAGTAAGTTCCATGTATAAAAAAATTACTATTTAAGACATCATAGAAAAACATGCCATTCACAAAGCATGCACACACACATACACACACAACCACACACAAACACAGAGACATCCAAACGTAAAAGGGTACACTGACAATTTCAGAAAGTAAAAATGTTAAAGAAATTTCAGGATAAAATTCCTCCATGGTTATGAGATAACAGAGCTATTACATTACAAATGGCATTCTTCCAAAAGCAATTCACACATTTAATGTAATTTCTAACCAAAAAATTCATACACGATTAAAAATGTAATTGTAATTTCATAGGGGAACAAGAAGTTTCACTTTGGCCAAAAACAAACATAAAAAGAAAAACAATGAAAACAACATCAACAACAAAATAAAAGCCATGCATAATAGAACAGAATGAATTATCAGGATCCCAGATATCACATTGTGCTATACAGCTGAAGTGAAAAACCTACACAATATGTCAGAAAAGTTAATACATGAATAAATTGGTTAGAAATGAGGACTTACATATAATCCCACAGTGATACCTGTTTGTTTAATAACATTTAAAAATTTAATAAATGATTCTGATCAATGGGTATAGCTACAGATAAAAGAATGAAATTAGATATTTATTAACTGCCCTCCAATTCTCGACTGCAAATGTTTCTATGATTGTAGCATAAGACCCGATGCCTTGAATCTAAAAGAGGAGAAATTAGGTAGTAAATTATAACTCATTGACATGAGATAGAACTTTTAGGTGGGACATTTGATATCATAAGAATAGGGAAAATTATTAAATATATCTATAAAAATAAAGCCATAAAATGTAAGTGGCATTTTAAGCATTTATATGAAACCTATTGACTAATAAAAAATCCATTCTTGGAGAGATGTGTCTATAAAATGAGCCTGTACATTAAAAAAAAAAAATATATATATATATATATATATATATATATATATATATACAAATCTATAGAACTGTTTTCTTTTTTTTATATGACAACACTAATATTTTTTAATTAATCATTTCATTCGTTTACATTTCAAGTGATATTCCCCTTCATAGACTTCCCCATACCATCCTTCCTCCTACCTCTTTTGCCTCTATGAGGGTGCTCCTTCACCCAGTCACCCACTCCCACCTCACTGCTCTAGCATCAACTTATGCTGGGGCATCATACCTCCACAGCACCAAGGACTTTACTCCCATTGGTGACAGATAAGGCCATGCTCAGCTACATATGTATCTGGAGCCAAGGCTCACTCCATGTATACAATTTGGTTGGTGGTTCAGTCTCGGGGAGTTCTCTGTGGTCCAGTTTGTTGATATTGTTCTTCCTTTTGGTTTCGATCCCCTTCAGCTCTTTCAGTCCTTACCCCAGATCCTCTACTGGGGTCTCCAGGCTCAGGCCAATGGTTAGCTGTGAGTATCTGCATCTGTGTTGGTCAGGTGCTAGTAGAAACTTTCAGGGAAAATCCATACTAGGTTCCTTATTGACATACCAGGCAAGCACTTCTTGACATCAACAATATTGTGAAGCTTTGGCATCTACAGATGGGATGGATCCCTAGGTGGGGTGGTCTCTGGGTGGCCTTTCCTTAAGTCTCTGGGTTTTTTTGGTCCCTGTCTTTACTTTGGACAGGAAAACTACTGGGATAAAAAATTTGAGATATATGGGTGCCTCCATCCCTCAACCGGGGGTCATGTCTATCTACTGGTGTTAGTCTCTTCAGGTTCTATCGTCCCAGTATTGGGTATTTCAGCTAATGTCATTCCACTGGGTCCTGAGATCCTCTCAAATCCCTGGAGTAGGACTTTCTAGTGGTAACCTCAGTTCCCCATCCCCCACTGCTACATGTTTCTATTCAATTTCTTGACCCTCTGTACTTCTCTCCTGTCCTGTTCAATACCTGATCCTGCCTCCCCTTCTACATCCTCCTCCTCTTTCCCTCCAAGGTTCCTCCCTCCCTCTACTTCCTGTGATTATTTTGTACCTCATTCTATGTAGGATTGAAGCATCTAACTTTGGTCTTCCTTCTTCTTAAGCTTCATACAGTTTGTGGGTCATATCATGTATATTCTGAGCTTTTAGGCTAATATCCACTTCTCAGTGAATATATACCATGTGTGTTCTTTTGTGTCTGGGTTACCTCATTCAGTAAAATACTTTCTAGTTCCATCCATTTGCATACAAATTTCTTGGAGACATTGTTTTTAATAGCTGAGTAGTACTCCGTTGTGTAAAAACAGAACATAGAGTTTGAAATCTCAATTTACAATCCAAAATTTATATAGTCAATTAATATTAAACAGTAGTTTGTGTGCAACTGAAGAAAAAATTACTAAAACAGAAGTGATTTTAGAAAATTGATCAACACTATAGCATATTAGCTTAAAGACTTAGAAAAGATATAAATAACATCGCAAGATGATGTAATATCTGATACTTTCCAAGGCCTTTACATGAAGGTGCCCTCATCACGAGACTTCACTCTGTAGGTGAATGGATTGTGTGGCGCTGGCAACTTTTGTGACAGAACTCTCTATCCAGCTACTGTCTTCTAATTTTTAACATTCATTTCCTTCAGGCTGCCTAGGTTGTCCTCCCAACCCACAGCATTTTCCATGGTAGTTAAAATGACTGGCCCACCATCGCCGAGGCAGGGATCCAATGCTAAGGAAGACTAGCATGATTCCAAAAACCACCGGGACACCTTAAGTAGCAATACATGTCCAGAGAGAGCTTGCCAGCACGTGTTTGGAATATTCTGAACTACACAGAGCTATAAATCCTTAACTTCATCACATTCCCAGTTGTGCTCTTGTACTTACAAACTATTTGAAAATGTACTTTAAGATTCAAGTTAACAATGGTAGAAATAAATAGCTTTTTCTTTTAACCCGCCAGAATCCACAGACAGCTCCTACCAGTGACTGTCATGTTTGGTCACTCATCAATTAGTGATTTCTAGAGTTGTTATCATTTAAATCATTTTCTCAGGAATTTCTGGGCACATAAACCTAGGCAGGCTCTGTAACTGTGCTTTCTGGATGGCATAAGTGATGCAGAGTCTTCCTCCTTCCTCCCCTCTCTGTTTTGTTCACAAAGAATCATATTTTGCCATCAGAATGTCCAGTACATATTAACTTTTTCTTTCCTGGTGTGCTCTTAGGGAATGAGTATGTGAGAGCCTGCTGGCACAGACAGGGGGTGTGTAATAGAAAGAGAGTTTTGTTATCTTTTGTGAGTGAAAGCATTTTTAATGTGAATAAAAATGATGCATGATTCTAATAGTTTTATTAAATGCATAAAGACCCTAAAAGTAGAAAACATCTTGAAGAGATGAAAACAAGTTGTCATTTACAGTGTTTGAGGGACTGTCATAGAGGTAAACTTTCCCCTATGTTCATATTCATATTCCGAGGATGTATTTTACACCGTGCCTCCAGTTCATTGGAATGTGTGTATATTTACCTTTTCTCTTTACTTATTTTTTTTTATTTTGTAGCCTGTAATTTTTTCTGTGCTTGTTAGGTAAGTATTCTGGCACTCAACATGCCTATACCTTTTTCTATTTTATTTTAAAACAGGATCTCAGTCAATTCCCCTGAGTGGCCTGGAACTCACTCTGAAACCTGGATAGCCATCAATTGTGTCATCCTCCAGCTTCAACTTTCAGAAGTTTGTGCATCCAGGTCCAGCTTGATTTTTCTCTTTAAAGAGGCATGTAAGGCAATATGAGCTCAGACAACTTGGGACCCTCATTGTACATAGCTGTTTTTCTTACATATGACTTTACTCTGTACAAAACATGGACTAAAGTTGCCATTATAAGGAAATTCACAGTTTATCACAAAGGACAGTATTCTCAAAAGAGACAGAAGCTGAGAGCGATCTTGGACTTCTACACTTCAAGCTTCAGAAAAAAATAAATGTCAGTTACTCCAGCTACCTGGCTTATGGCATACTGTTGTGGTCCTAGCAAACTAATACACAGAGGCCAACTAAACATCTCTTGCAATTGGGTGGAGATATGAGTGTAAGCCTCATTCTGAGGCAGCATGGGTTCACCATGAGATTGGGAATGGGCCCATTTATGATAATCCTGCTGTGTTCAAGCCCAATCTCAGACAAATTTAAGAGATTCCACCTGGCATAAAAATCCCACTGGGACTACACAATAGAAGTATTTGGGCTTGGGTTATAAATCTCTGGAAACTCCCTTGAGTTAGTCAAAAACATAGATCTGTATTTAGACTGCTACATCCTTTCTCAGATTCTCTGAAAAGATCCTGTTCAGTACCAACCACACTAAGGCATTACACATGCTTTATTGTTATTGTGATAGAATAACTGATAGAGAAAATAGGTGAGTAAGACAGGGTGGTAGTAGGTGCTGTATGAAGTGTTCATGAGAAGCTGTTTGCATAATGGTAACAGTCATGGAATCGAACGAGAAGCAGAGCTGGGCTATACCTTTCTCTCTTTATAGAACTGTTTTCTATTTCAAATGGAAAAATAATAAACTCAGATAGACAAAACAGTCCTGAACAATAAGATAACTTCAGACAGAATCATAATTACTGGACTCAAGCCATACTGGAAAGCAATAGAGATAAAAACTATATGGTATTTGTACAGAAAAAGTCAGGTTGATCAGTTTATTGGAATCAAAACCCCCAAAATAGTCTTCCATACATATGGATATTTTTCGACAAAGAAACCAAAACCATATTTAAAAAAAAACCTTCAACAAATGGTGCTAGTCTATCTTATGACTACAGGTTGAAGAATGGAAATATTTCCAAATTTATCACCCTGCATAAAACTTAAGTCCAACTGGAGACAGTAAAAGATGGATTAAAATATTCTTGAATGCAGAGATGCAGGTGACAGTTTCCTAAAGAGAACACCAATGGCTTTGGTTGTAAGAACAATTGATAACTGGAACCTCATGAAACTGCACAGCTTTTTTAAGGTCTAGAACACTGCTAATAAGACTAAACAAAAGACTACAGATTGGTAAAGGATCTTCGCCAACCCTCCATCTGACAAAGTGCCAATATCCCAAACTTATATATAACTTAAGAATTTAAACACAAACATCCCAGTTCATCCAATTAAAATATAGGGAACAGAGTTAAGCAGAGAATTCTTAACAGAAGAATCTCAATTTGCCTACTATTTACTGTTGAGGGTGTTTGTTACTTAGGTATCCTGAATACCATGGGTGAGTTCTTAGAAGCCGTTAAAAGTCTGAGATATAAAAATAGAAATATATAGATTTTTTTCTGTATATTTTGAACCCTAAGAAGAGATGTGTTAAAGTAGTGAATATATCCAGTCAGTAAGAAAGACAGAAACTATTTCATCACAAGGACATATTATTGTGGGAATAAATAAAATAATATGTAAAATAAAATGAAAGGCACACACATTTGTATGTGTTTGTGTATTTGTGTGTGTGTATGTGTGTGTGAGAAAGAGAAAGAGAGAGAGAGAGAGAGAGAGAGAGAGAGAGAGAGAAACACAAGGACAAATGTACACATGTACACACATACATGGACACAAAAATTTCAAGTTCATGTGTGGAAGTCTAAGCTCTACTTAAAGTAGGCATTTCTCCCTTTCCACTACATGGATCCTAAAGATTAAGTTCAAATTTTCTGAATTGGTAGGCTGGCCCTTATCCAGCTGACTCAACTTTTTTGAGGCTTAAAAATGTTATTCTTTTAATGCATAAATAAATTTTAAATTGTTTTTAATTCAGGAAATACATACATTTTCCATTCTTTCCCTCAAAACATCCCTGTATCACTCTCCAGTCTATTAATTAAATTAATGACCTTTTCCCCATATCCAAATTATTATATGCATGTATGTATATATATATATATATATATATATATATATATATATATATATATATATATACTCAAGCATATGTCTGTGTTTAACCTGTTCTGTCTGTATAGTTTTGCATGTATATGTTTTCAGGGGTGATCATTTGTCATTGAACCCACCAACTGATGTGTTTATCTCTGATAAAAACCACCTCTCACACTATGAATTTATTGCACTTGCCTAATATACTTTGAAGGTTGAGGCTTCATGAAGTTCTCTGCATGGGTTTGGTTGTTGAAGTGGCATCATCCTTGTTAAGCATGTCTGTTTGTCATACAATATATTTTGACATTATTCTTCTTCCAAATTTTGAAGTTCTCTCCCCTGCCTATCCATGTAGTATATAATCCACTTCCCCAATCCCATGATTCTAAAGGAAAAACATATCTCGCTATTAGAAATAATATACGTAAATCTGAAATACATAAAATAATACTCATTTAAAATATAGTAAGGAAAATTCAGTCATTAATTTGTACCCATAGCTTTTCTTGTGGAAAAACTTGATGCTTATTATTAAAACTTATTTTCACAGAAAAGGTGAGGAGTAATTGTTCTGTGGCTACTATATGATAAAGGGAGCATGTAACCAGTACACCCAGAACTGAGCTTTGTATGTGTAGGTTGATAAAATTATACAGATGAAGGCAGACAGAAGATAAGAGCAAGGCCTGCCATTGGACAAGAAAGAAGGGAGGCTAAAACAGAGGTTTTTGAAGGAGAGGGAGAAACAGAATGGAGGGAGAAACAACATGAAGGCAGACATAAATGATCCTCAATATGCCTCTCTAAATAGATACAGGTTGTAATGAATATTTTTTCATCTTTATCAACTTGAGTATTTCTTATTTACATTTCAGTTGTTATTCCCCTTCCCGGTTTCCGGGCCAACATCCACCTAATCCCTCCCCACCTCCCCTTCTCTCCATCCTCTCCCCATTACCGCCCTCCCCACAACAATCACATTCACTGGGGATTCAGTCTTGGCAGGGCCATGGGCTTCCCCTTCCACTAGTGCTCTTACTAGATTATTCATTGCTACGTATGCAGTTGGAGTCCAGGGTCAGTCCATGTATAGTCTTTAGGTAGTGGATTAGTCCCTGGAAGCTCTGGTTGGTGGGCATTGTTGTTCATATGGGGTCTCAAGCCCCTTCAAGTTCTTTTAGTTCTTTCTAAGATTCCTTCAACGGGGGTCCCGTTCTCAGTTCGGTGGTTTGCTGCTGGCATTCGCCTATGTATTTGCTGTATTCTGGCTGTGTCTCTCAGGAGAGATCTACATCCAGTTCCTGTTGGCCTGCACTTCTTTCCTTCATCCATCTTATCAAGTTTGGTGGCTATATATGTATGGGCCACATGTGGGGCAGGCTCTGAATGGTTGTTCCTTCTGCCTCTTTTCTAATCTTTGCCTCCCTATACCCTCCCAAGCATATTCTTGTTGCCCTTTTGTAATGAATATTTTTAAGAAATGCATTTGTATAGCTCAATTTATGTTATCTAGGTGGGCGGTTTATATCTTTACCAATTGGCTGTAAGTTATTTTGTGGATGTATTGTGGCTTGAGAATTGAACATACAATTCTGATTGTTGAGTTACAGTTTATTGAATCATGATTTTACCCAATCACTGGGACCAGAGAGTTTGAGGCTAGTAGTGAGCCACTAGGAGAGTTATTACCCAGAGATAAATTATAGTTAGTTCCGTATGGCTGCATGGGTGTCAGAACTAACTCTAGGGAACAATGCGGCAAGGTACCACACTGGAATGGCTTGTGGATTGCCTGGGTCTGAGAGTACTTTGGGGGCAACATGGAGCTGTTGAGATAAAACTACCCTACGGTGCCTGTGATCCTATGGGTGCCAGCACCAATGCAAGTTAAAAGGTTCTGATTTTTATAATATTTACTACAACTGGAATGTATGTGGGACAAATTCTAAGAGGTATTTCTCTCCAAGTGCCATGGGATGATCTGTCTCTTTGCTACATTGGCAATCACATGTTTCTTATGATGTGTCTGGTGCCAAAAATTACATTTAAACCATCTGCAAATACAATCACCTTCGGGATGATTCCAGTTTGGACATTTCCCTACACATTATATAGAAATGTACTCCTCTGTAATGAATAGGGTCTATCTTGTAAAGGTGGTGAAATACCTAAACCTACATTTAATATCACATCCACAAAAGTTATGCATATTGAGCTATTAAAAAAAGACTTAATACAATTCATAAGCAAATGGATGGAATTACAGAATATCACCCTTAATGTGGTAACCACATCACAAAAATCACATACATGGAATGCACTCACTGATAAGAGGATATTAGACCAAAAGCTTGGATTACACAAGATTCAATCCACAGACCAAATGAAGCTCAGGAAGAATGGGGAACAAAGTGGAGATGCTTCAGTCTACTTAGAAGGGGGAACAAAAATATCCATAGGAGTAGATACAGAGAGAAAGTTAGGAGCAGAGACTGAAGGAATGGCCATTCAGTGCCTGCCCCATCTGGGGATCCAGCCCATATCCTTACATCCACCAAATCCAGACAATATTGCTGATGCCCAGAAGTGCATGCTGATAGGAGCCTGATTCAATTCTCTCCTGAGAGGCTCTCCAAGAGCATGAAAAATACAGAGGTGAATGCTCTAAGCCAACCACTGAACTGAGAACTGGGTCCCCATTGGAGGATTTAGAGAAAGGACAGAATTAACTAAAGGGACCTACAACCCCATAAGAATAACAATAACAACCAAGCAGTGCTCCCAGGCAATAAACCATTAGCATGAACAAGGCCACTGCTCCAGCTGCATATATCACAGAGGATGTCATGTTGGGAACCAATGGGAGAAGAAACCCTTGGTTCTGCCAAAGTTTTACTCCACATTGTAAGGGAATGCCCTTGCATGGTGGTTGGAATGCTGTGTGGATTGTTGGGTGAACACCCTCATAGACAAAGGGCGTTAGGTTTTGTGATGCCTGTTCGTAGATGTGAAACTGGGAAAGTGGCTAATTTTGTAGTGTAAATAAAACATATCCAGTAAAAAGTAAATAAAATGTTCCAACATACAACAAAGATACATGCTCCACTATGTTCATAGCAGCCTTATTTATAATTGTCAGAACTGAAAAGAACCCAGATGCCTTTCAACAAGGATTAGATTTAAAAAAAATGGTAAATCTACACAATGGAGTACTACTCAGCTATCAAAAACCATGAGTACATGAAATTCATAGGCAAATGGGATGAACTAGAAAATATCACCCTGAGTGAGGTAACCCAATCAAAGAAAACACACTAGGAATGCACTCACTGATAAGTGGATATTAGCCCAAAAGCTCAAATTACTCAAGATGCAATCCACAGACAACAGGAAGCTCAAGAAGGAGGATGACCAAAATGTGGATGTTCCCACTCCTTAAAAGTTGAAAAGAGGGTTGGGGATTTGGCTCAGTGGTAGGGCGCTTACCTAGTAAGCTCAAGGCCCTGGGTTCGGTCCCCAGCTCCGAAAAAAAGAAAAGAACAAAAAAAGTTGAAAAGAAAAATCCATGGGAGGGTATAAGGACGCAAAGTTTAGAGCAGCAAATGAAGGAACAACCATTCAGAGCCTGCCCTACATGTGGCCCATATATATACAGCCACCAAAACTAGATAAGATTAATGAAGATAAAAAGTACATGCTGAAAGTGACCGGATATAGATCTCTCCTGAGAGACACATCTAGAGCATGTCCAATACAGAGGTCAATGCTAGCACCAAACCACTGAACTGAAAACAGGACCCCCTTGGGGGGAATTAGAGGAAGGACTGAAAGAACTGAAGGGGCTTGCAAACCCATAAGAACAACAATGCCAAACAACCAGAGCTTCCAAGGACTAACCCAATACCAAAAGACTATACATGGACTGACCCAGGGCTCCAACAGCATATGTAGCATAGAATAGCCTTGTTCGGGCACCAGTAGAATGGGAAGCCCTTGATCCTTCCAAAGTAGAACCCCAAGTGCAGTGGAATGTTGTTGTGGTGACTGGTAAAGGGAGTGGATGGGAGGGGACACCCATAGGGGAAGAAGACAGTGATAAGGGCTTATAGACAGGAAATCTGGAAAGGGAATAACATTTGAAATGTAAATAAAGAAATTCATCTAGCAAAAAAAAATTAAAAATGTAAACAAAAAAAGAATCCTATAGAGGTTGTTGTGTAACACACACATATGAATAATTATTATAATAATGTTGTTTATATATTTGCTTTTCTCATATATGTGTGTGTGTGTGTGTGTGTGTGTGTGTGTGTGTGTGTTTCTCAAATACAGCTAAATAATATTTAGTGGAAAAAATTAAATCTGTAGTCAGATAGGTGGAAATCGAAAGAAAGTGTAACTTGTGTGATCTCATTCAAATCTGAAAAATCAAATACTCCCTGTTCTCTCCATATTAGATGCCTTTTGTTTTGTGCGGGTTTATAGAAGCCATGTGAAAAATATGATTCTGAAAACTAGTCATTGGCCTATGGAATGCGTTTGGAGAGTGGTAAGAGTGTGATATTTAGCAAATATAAGTAGAAAGGAGATTTTTGGAGGGAGAAATTCTATGTTGATTTTGGTATGACAAGGTTTGGAAAAATAGAGGTTGACAGCAAGGTCAAACTAAAGTAAAATGACATATAGAAGTTATTTGGGAGCTTATATACTAGCTTATACTATTTCACAGAAAAATAAGTAAGAATACTAGAGCATATGTGATATAAAATAATGTAGAAAGAACACTGGCAGCCAAATGTTTAATCAGGAATGGGGAGAGGTCTTGTAGTTGAGTAAAGTGGAGTGTGTAAGCAAAATTAAGGATGTATGAAAAATATTAATGAAACACACACACACACATACACACACACACACACACATATATATATATTTCGTATGAAGTACATGAGTCCGTTATCATAGTTATGCTTTACATATGACTTCAAATTTTATAATTATGTATAATATAATATGTATTCTAATACATAATAAACTACATAAATAATTATAAAATATAAAAAAAAGCTATACGGGGCATCAAGTGAAGGGTGAGCTGGCCATGTCACAGTGAACTTTCTGACCAAGAATTGTCCTGTCTAAAACAACTGCAGTGAACAAAATGGAGAAGAACCTTTGGGAAATGTGATGCAGTGCCCAGCCCAACTTGGGATCCATTACAAGGGGATGCTCCAAGGCCTGGCACTATTATGGATGCTATGGTGTACTTATAGACAGGAGCTTATCATAGCTGTCTTCTAAGAGGCTCAAAAAGCAGCTGACCAAGACAGAAGCAGATATTTATATCCAAACAATGGACTGAAATTGGACATCATGTGGTGGAATTAGGGAATGCTGGAGGATGTTAAGAAGGATGGATACCCCATAGGAAGACCAGGAGTCTCAAATAATCTGCACCCCTGAGATTTCTCAAACACTGAGACATGTAACAGGCAGCATAGAAGAGCTGGTCTAAGGCAACTGACTCATATACAGCAGAGGAATGCCTGTTCTGACCTCAGTGAGAGACGACACGCTTAACCCTCAAGAGTCTAGAGGGCCCAGGGAGTGAGGAGGCCTGGTGGGTTGTTGGGGAGTGGGTATATACTCTTAGATACAGGAGAGTGGAGCAATGAGATGAAGAACTGTGGGAGAGTGGGCCAGGAGTGGGTTAATTCATGAACTGTAAAAGAAGTAATTTAAAAAAGCTATAATTGCTTGGAATATGGAGATATTTATATAAATATATGTATACTTTTCACATGTAATACATAAAGTCCTATATACTGATATATTTCATATATATCAAATATATTTAAAGTATCTTTATATATACTATATATAATGTTGTTTATACATACTTATGTATGTTTATGTGTACATACACTTATATACATATTTTCATACTCTAATCAAGGATTGCTAGTCTATAGTGAGTAGCTATGTATGGAGTTTGTTATGCATTATAATGTATATTGTATTTCATTTCATAATTATAAAATTTACTGATTATAATTTTATAAATACTATACATACCATATTATTATTTTAATATATAGTACAAGCCTCTACTTATATGCAAATACATATATATCTATTCATTGTCTTTCAAACAGAAGAATCTAATTTAATGAAAATACTAATCCAAGAAGATATGAGTTGTTAAAGAATGTTAGTGCCAGACAAGGATTAATTCACTAGAAGTTATAAGTCAAAGAATCCCAGAAAACCTGTGTAATTAGTCATAATCAATATAAGAATCAACAATATACTTCACTAAAATTAAACTTATATATATATAAATTCATATGGAAACAAGAAAGACTCACTATAGAAAAAAAAAAGACAAAACAACAACCAAGTCGCAAGAGGTATCATCATACCAGATTTAAAATTATACTACATAGCTAGAGTAACAAAAGGTATATGATATGGTACTACTATGCTACAACTGCATTAATTAACACTTCTTGAGAAAAAAAATAACCTTCAGAAACACTCAGAGTACTTGTTGCATGAGTCATTTCATGATTCCACATTGGAAATACCTTAAAAATCTTAAAACCAAACAGCATTTTGAAATGAAAAAGAAAATACAAAAAAAAAAAAAAGCAAGCAAAGAACATGCCTCAATGGACCTCTCTGCTCCAGGGCCTGCACTAGTCTTCACTGGGTTCTCTGTACATATCTTACAGCATTCAGCTTAGTGTTTTTATGGCATTCCTGAGTGTGAAAACAAGTTGGTCTGTGATTCTTGTGCCCACTCCTCTGCAAAATTTCCTTCTGTTTGGTTGCCTTGTCCACCCACAGTATGAAGTTTTTAAAATTTTTAATACATTTCTTTTTAATATGGTTCTTCATTATCTTTTGGGTGTGCTTTCTAGTGTAAGACCGAAAGATGGCAGACCTGGAGGGGAGGGTAGATGGGGAGTGCGGGACAGAAGCAAAAGTAGAAACTGCAATAATGATATATTGTATTACAATTAATTTCCAGCTAATCACCATCGACTAGACCATGATGCTCTTCAATAGCAATAAAACCGGAAAGTGCACATACACATACATATTTTTAGCCATACTCTGACAGATAAATCTCCAAGTTCGTGCCTTTTGTTTTTGTTTGATTGTTTTGCAGGTCTTACTGGATTTGTGTTTTGTGTTTAGTTTCAAAATGGTGTTGTATTTATTTTTTTAAGTACTCTTTTGAAAATATTAATCATTTTAGTTATTTATATACCAAGTGATAAGTCCTTTTGTGGTTTTCCCTCTATGAACCCCCATCCTTACTCCCTCTCCTGCTTCTTCTTTTCCTCTATGAAGAATCCCTATACCCACTAATCTACACCTGCCTGACTCCTCTAGCATCACACTATGCGGTGGCATCAAGCCTCCATAGATCAAAGACCTCCCCTCCCATTGAAATCAGATATGGCCATCCTCTGCCACACATGTATTTGGAGGGCTAGTGGCCTCCATGTATATGCTGTTTGGTGGTTTCATTTCTGGAAGCTCTGGGTGGTCCAATTAGTAGATGTTCTTCCCATGGGCTTTCAATCACCTTCAATTCCTTCAGTTCTTCCTGTGGCTCTTGATTTGTGTCCCTTGGTTCAGTCTGAAGGTTGGCTCTGAGTATCTGCATCTATATTGGTCAGATGCTGATAGAATCTCTCAGGGAACAGCCTTAACAGGCTTCTGTCAGCTAGTACTTCTTGGCATCAACAATAGAGTTAGGGGTTGGTGGCTGCAGATGGGATAGCTCTCTATGTGGTGCAAGTCTGGATGCCCTTTCTGTCTCTATTCCATTTTTTGGTCCATGTCTTTCCTTTGAACAGGAACATTTCTAGGTTAAACATTTTGAGATGAATGGGTGGCCCCCTCCTTCTACTGGGGGCCATGTCCATCTACTGGAGATGGTCTCTACAGGTTGTATTTCCCTCTTGTGTAGTATTTTGGATAAAGCCATCACCATTGGAGCCTCTTGTATCTCTGGATTTCGGGACTTTCTAGTGGGTACCCTCAATTCCCTATCCCCAACTGTTACATATTTCTAATCAATTTTCTGACCATCTGTACTTCTCTTCTGTCCATTTCCATAACAAGTCCTACTCCTTATCTTTCTCTCCCAGGCCCTTCCTTCCTTCTATCCCTGTGATTATTTTGCTTCCCATTCTATGTAGAACTGAAAGATCTGGAACTTGTTCTTCCTTCTATTTAAGCTGAATATGGTTTGTGGGTTGCGAAATAACATCAAACCCATTTTCACAGGGAAAATTTCCTGGACAGAACACCAATGACTCATGCTCTAAGATAAAGAATTGATAAATGGTACCTCATAAAATTGAAAAGGTTCTGCAAGACAAAGGACGCTGTCAATAGGACAAAATTGTAACCCAGAGATTGGGAAAAGATCCTTAGCAACCCTACATCATATAGAGGGTTAATATTCAAAATATATGAAGAACTCAACAGGATGGACTCTTGAGAACCAAATAAACATATTAAAAATGATGTATGGGACACCTGCTACACTATGATGATAGCAGCCTTATTTATAACAGCCAGAACCTTGAAACAACCCAGATACCTTGCAACAGAGGAAAAGATTATCAATATGTCATGCATATACTATTCAGTTATTAAAAACAATGACTTAATGGGATTCATAACCAAATGGACAAAACTAGAAATATCATCCTGAGTGTGGTAATTTCATCACAAAACAGACACACATATTGTATGCACTCACGGAGAAGTGGATATTAGCCCAAAATCTAGAATTTCCCAAAATAAAATCCACAGACCGAAAAAACCTCAAGTAGAAAGATGACCAAAGTGCGGATGTGTCAAACCTTCTTAGAAAGGGGAATGGAAATATTCATTGGAGTAGACACAGGGAGAAATTTTGGAGTAGAGACTGAAGAAATGGTCATTCAGAAGGTGCCCCACCTGGAGATCCAGCCCATATACATACAGCCACCAAACCCAGTCAATATTGCTTATTCCAAGATGTGTATGCTAACAGTAGCTTGATATAGCTGTCCTCGAGAGACTCTGCAAGAGCATGACAAATTTAGAGGTGAAGGATCTCATACATCGATTATACTAAGAACTGGATACGCATTGGAGAAGTTAGAGAAAGGATTGAAAGAGCTGAAGGGATTTGCAACCCCATAAGAACAGCAATACCAACCAAACAGAGACCCTAGGGAGTAAACTACTATTCAAAGAATACGCATGGAAAGACCCACAGCTCCAGCCTCATATTTAGCAAAAAATACCCATGTTAAGCACCAATGGGTGGAGAAGCCCTTAGTCCTGCATACGCTGGATATCCCAGTGCAGGGGATGCCAGTTGGGGATGCAGAGAGGGGCAAGTATATGGGTGGGGATCACCCCCACAGAAAAAGTGGGAAGGCGAATGGCACAGGTGGGTTTTGGATGGGAAACCCATGAAAGAGGATATCATTTGAAACATAATTTAAAAACATCCAAGAAAAATGATTTAAAAAGTGAAAATGTGGCACATTTACACAATGGAGTACTACTTACTTATTAAAGCATTGACTTCATGAAATTTGCCGGCAAATAAATGGAACTAGAAAATATTCTGAGTGAGGTAACCCAGACAAAAAAAGAACACATATGGTACGTACTTACTTATAAGTGGACTTTAATACAAAAGTTCAGAAAGTCCTCAAGTGCTTTTAGGCCTTCCTATCCAGCAGGGCATGGCAGAACCTAACTTAAATTCCCTTAGAAATATTGTTTTTATCCAACATCTGTATACCAATATATCTGTTCTTTTTTTCTGTCTGTCCTTACTCCCACACAGGAATGATCAACAATCCTTTCAGCTCTTTGATCTGTTAATATTTATTCTGTAAAAGAACTGAACTGTGGCAAGACAGATTGAAGGCTCAAGGGGAGGGGCACTGCAGCCCACACAACACAGGGACAGGACAAAAGAAGACAGGTCCTGATGTGATCAGGTTTTCCACAGGCAAAGACTTGACATGTATAGCATAATGTTCTAATTCCAACAAATTTGCAATCCTTAATGTGAAAAAATCATGTCTACCTATGAAAGAAATTATGGGGCTGTCAGGGAGGTGACCTTGTTGCTGCATTGCATTGCTGACCATTTCTAGGGTGCATGGGACAGGCATCTTTGGCTGCCTCTTCTCCCAGCAGGATCTGCTGACCTGACTTAATTAATCACACTTACAAACCACAGTCTGTGCTAGTGAGCTAGCATAACCCTACAATCACGCATGTGTGCATGGTTTCCAGGCATCAGAGTCTGAAAATCTTTTCTAATGCTAATGACACAAGGCAAGTGGCCATGAGCTTTAAGCTGTTATATTGCCAATATGAAAAAGGAGGGTCTTCATAAACCCCTGCATAAATTTTTCAGGGATTAATTCAAGTTGCTTTCTGGGCAATGGTGACTACAGAATAATGTTTTGTATTTGCTTTCAGATCCCTATACAAAGGAAAGAAAGAGAGTTTAGGAAAAAATGTGACAAAAATTAGACCTTGTCCAAAAACACAAGATACTTGTAATATCAGGAGAAATCACGTAAACTTAAAAGATGCTGCCTTTAATATGTTCTGCATTAATCAGTTTTACTTGATCAGGTATATTTTTAAAATTTCCTAAGTGTCCATGTAAATGAACTTCTTACCATGAACATAATATTCATTGTTTAATGAAAGCAGTGATTTATCATGAAATTTATCTTCGGGGTTTAAAAAAATGTTGCTATGAGATATTTATTTATTTGTTTGTTTGCTCGGTTCTTTTTATCAGGTTCTTACTGGTTAGAATTTGCTGGGCGGTTTGAATTCAGAGATTGACTAGATTCTGCCTTATAAGTGCTAGAAAAAATTTCATGTGCCACAATTTTTAGCTAGATTTTATTATATTTGGTCATGTGTGTATATTTTTTTCTGTCTACATCTTTTTCTCTATCACTCAGTCTCTATTTCTGTCTCACTCTCAGTTTGTCTTCTCTCTTTCCCTCTCTCTCTCTCTCTCTCTCTCTCTCTCTCTCTCTCTCTCTCTCTCTCTTTCTCTCTCTCTGTGTGTGTGTGTGTGTGTGTGTGTGTGTGTGTTTGTGTACATATGTGTACGTAGGTACCAAAGGCTGTATATGTCTCCAGATCAGCAATTCCATGAAGATTTGAGATTACTGATATGAATCTTGGAAATACTATTGCAGAGAGTTTCTTGCTTTTGCAAGAAGAAACATCACTCAGGATCTTCTATGCTACTTTAATAATTGGCAATTTAGATGGGTGCTGAATATGTAAATGAAAGAACAAACAAAAATGTAAAGTGGCTGCTGATTTAAATGTTCATAAATTCAATTATTTTCCAATAAGCATAAATATATTGATTTAGTAATATCCTTTACATGGATACACTGGAAAAGGCAATGAATACAGAATTACTAAATGTGCTTTGAATTTGGACAATATACACTGTGCACTATAAAATCATGGAAGCAAACATTTTGCAAACATATCAGGGTGACTTTTAAAGCATATGGAAATATGCAGCTTTCTATCCCATGGCAGAACTTTCAGAAGATATCATTGCATCTAAATTAGCTTCAATATAGCACTGAGCAGATAAATATTGTAATATATCAATTCAGGCCATCCTGAGAGAAGGGGGTGACCACCATTATACAGGCAGTGCTACTACACATCAGTCTCTCAGAATCTTCTGTCAATGCTGGAGAAGTTTAAAAATTGCTGAAAAAATACTTGTGACGTCAAGAATTTTACAGATACCTCTCAAATATTGATTCATATTAAGAAAAAAAGCAAGTGAAAATACAATTCTACAGAATTGTATTTGGCAAAATAGTCACAAGATTCCTGGCAGGAAGTACTCAATAAGACATATTGAAATATTATCATTTTTACATTATTTTACTTTATCATAAATTTCAAAGATGGAATATATTTTATATCATCAACCTCAATAAAACAGGCACTTTTGTATGATTTATTACATTTAAAACTTGCATCTTTTCCATTTGGACTATTTTGCTGCCTTACCCCAGATTATTTACATCACAGATTTTGCACGTTGGGGTCTGTCTTGATTAGGGTTACTATTTTTTTTGCATTTTTCTTTGATATTTTATGTATTTACATTTCAAATGTTATCCACTTTCTTGTTTCCCCTCTTTCCCATCCCTCCTCCCCCTGCTTCTATAAGGATGCCTCAATTCCCACCATCCCATTCCTGCCTCAACAACCTGTCATTCCCTTACACTGTAGAAAAGAGCCTTCACAGGACCAAGGGCTTCCCCTCCTATTGTTGTGAGACAATCCCATCCTCTGCTACATATGCAGCTGGAGCAATGAGTTCCCTCATGTATACTCTTTGGTTGTGGTTTACTATCTGGGAGCACTGGGTGGTCCTGTGGGTTGATATTGTTGTTCTTTCTACGGGGTTGCACACTCCTTCAGCTTCTTCAGTCCTTTTCTAATTTCTCCATTTAGGCCCAGGTACTCAGTCTGATGGTTAGCTGCAAACATCTTAATCTGTATCAGTAAGGCTCTGGCAGAGCCTCTGAGGAGGCATCCATATCAGGCTCCTCTCAGTAAGCATTTCTTGGTATCAACAATTGAGACTGGCTTTGGTGGCTCCATATGCGACAGACCCCCAGGTGTGGCAGTCTTTGGATGGCCTTTCCTTCAGTCTCTGTTTCAATATTTGCTCCAGTATTTCCTCCTTTGCAGTTTTTGTTCTCCCTCCTAAGAAGTACTAAAGCACCCACATTTTGGTCTTCCTTCTTCTTGAGGTTAATAAGGTCTATGAGTTGTACTTTGGATATTTGGATCTTTTGGGCTAATATCCACTTATCTTGTGTGTCATTTTGTGACAGGGTTACCTCAGTCCGAATGATATTTTCTAGTTCCATCCATTTGCCTAAGAATTTCATGAAGTCATTGTATGCTTTATTATTTTTAAAGACAATGTTTTCATCAATAGCTGTTTCTAGGCAGGATGACACTGTGTAGAACAGACTGGATTTAAGCATAAAGTGATTTTTTTTCTTAATCTATCACTTAGCAGGCTAAGGTTAACTATTTTTATATCATGGCTATCCTGTCTTCCAAATTTATAAAATAGACACAGAAGTCAAGTTTATATAGGTTTAGCTAAACAAACAAACAAACAAAAACAACAACAACGAATCCCAAATGTGCAGATACCTATATAATGTGTGTCAAAGTGAGATTAAGACACTGAACGTACCTAAAGAAGTTACTGTGTTTTAAAATAAGTTACATTTTATCATGTAAGTAATTACTAATTGTGGATATATTTTTAAAATTATCAGTCTTTGGACTTTGGTTTGAATCATTCTTGCCTGGAATCCAGAAAGATAATTTGTTAGGGAAGAGGCCAGTACTAAGAATACACAGACTGATCCAATCAAGAAGGATAGGTCCTCCTACTTCAATTAAATTAATTATGATTGATTAATTAACTTCAATTAATTTAATTATGCCAGCTCAAAAAAGACAGGGGCTTGCCTCTCAGGTGATTCTAGATCACATCAAGTTGAAAGAAACAATAACCATCTCATTAGTATCTAAGAATAAAAAGTTCTATGATATGTGTGCAATATTCTATATTTTGATATTCTAAGTTTTAAATCATGCTGTTGTAATCTGTGATTTGCTTTTAATTTTAGCATTGACAGTGTTATCTGAGAAAGGTGTATAAATTTCTGTGTACTGCTTACCATTTATGTTTCATGAAGAGCACTGATACAGCTCCAATTCAATGGATCCTTAACATGGACAGTTAGAAGAGTTGAATCTGTGTGGAATTAATATATCTTAAAGTGAACGCGAAGGATATTGGTTACAGTATCTGGGGATATAAAGAATTGTGTATTTACTGTTTCTGTCATTTTTCTTGACAGAAGTTGAATTTGTAAATGGACAGTTTTTCTAAAATCCCTCCTGTCTGTAGCATAGAATTCTAGTTTACATGTGATAATCAGTTTACTCATATGCTTTAGCTTTTCATTGTCTCTGTTTGTCTTTATTTCTGATCTCAATCTTGAGTGGCAAGCACAGGGTTGCTGAAGTAGAGCTTGTATCTTAAAGCACAGAGAGGAAGCAGAGAGCTGTTTGAAATAAAATGAGATTTTTGAAAGAGGGAAAGCTATCCCTAAGATATCTTTTGTCTAGCAATGCAGCATCTCCTAATCTTCCCCAAATGGCCATGAATTAGGAGTAAAGTATCTGAAAATTGGAGACATCTCATTCAAGCCAATCACAACAAAATAATACTAAAAATGTATACTGTACAAAATTTAAATCACCTTATTTATCATCGGTTAAATATTATTTAGAAGTTCAAAATGTCTTCTGAGACTCAGGTCAGTACTTTTAATGTGACTCCTGTAAGTGCAAAAGCAAGTTACATATTTCCATTGTAAAATGGCAAAGAGCATATATCTTTCCTCTGAATCAGACAAAGTTTGTCCAGAGAAATGCGGAGGACGACCTTGAGCTTGGTATCTTTCTGCCTCTATCTCTGGTGTGCTGTTGTTCCTTGTGGGTACAATTTAACCTGCAATTGTGATGAATATCAAACACAAATCTGTTTATGTTATGGAAGTCCTTTATCAAAGGTTGACAATCAAACATATCTGTCCTAAGACTTGCAAAGCCCCACAGTTTGCTATTTGAAACAATTTAAAAATTCATTATCTTCAAAAACCAATGTCTTTTAAAATCCAAATTCTCTATTAAACTCAAAAAAATTCATTTTGAAAAAAATGGCTCTAATAAAGTAATAAAAATCCTTTCTTACATCAAGAAAGAAAAATCAAGCAACAATGTGAACAAAGTAAATGAAACCTTATCAGTGTTAATAACTTAATACATTACTATGTGTGATCCACTTTTTATTTTCTTGTATCATTTAAAGGGTCTGGGTAACATCTCTAGCTCTGCTGTCTGCAGCACATGTACAGCCAACTGCTATTCTAGGCTCTGGGTGTCTTTACTCATGGATGCTACTGATCTTGCTGGTCCCTCTATGATATTGAACCCCAAAACACCCGAATACCTTGTTGCAACTGGGGTGCACTCTCATCAGTAGCCTCTTCTTGCATGTCTTCCAGAAATCCATCCCTGCCACACAGTGATAAGACTCAGCTGTTGTCCATGCTTTCTCGATGCCTTCGTAACTTGTTGCTCTTGGGTGAATCTAGTTTGGGAGACAACAGACTCATGACCACATCAGTTTTGGAACACACTTTCTTCGAGCTGTCCCCGAGGCATCAGTTATCAGGGATTTAACATCTGTGATGCTGTTCCCTTATTTATCACAACTGAATGATTGTTTAGACCAAGATTGTGAGCATCTACTACCCAGAAAAGCAAGGGTTTCCTTCACGTTAGTGGCCCTGGTATTGAAATTTCTGAATTGAAATTACCTCTAGTTTGTTCAGGAAATCAGGGTTAGCTCCTGAGTAAAGGAAATTCTGGAGGATATTCGTTAAGGGACTGAATGATAAATAAAATGTGCTACTCTTGACCTCTGTTTTTATATTTAATGTGATGAAAAAGAAATGAGGGAGGAGATAGATAGATAGATAGATAGATAGATAGATAGATAGATAGAGAAACTAAAAAAAATAAATCTGAAGTATCAGTAGATGATGAAGATGTTTTCAACTTGACAAAATAGAGGAAATAGATCAGCTGAGAAAACATTACTCACAAGGCATCCAAAATAAAACACTGGGAATCCACAGTGCAGGGTAGAATTTCTTCTTTATAGTTTCTCAATTTTCCAACTCCTACAAAGCAGCAGACTGCTCAGAGGAAGCAAGGCTTATTAATACAGAATTTGACAAATAGAAATACACCATGGTGAAAAAAGATCTCAAAGGTCCAGAGAAAAGACATTGCATAGGATAGTAAACTGTTGTTTTCAATCTTAGGGTGTGAATAGACTGAGAAAGTATTGAGGTAACAATAAAAGCAGCAAAAATATTATTTGATTAAGAATTCTGGAAGGAAAATTAGGTTTAAATTAAAGTCCCAGACAAGAAGTATTGCATACGTGGTTGTGGGTAAAGTGGAGTATATAAAAGACATTGAGCCAGGGACATTGATAAGCATTATTACTTTGGAATCAAACAGGTTTAATATTCAGGATATCTGGTCACTAGTGGGCACAGAGATGGAAGGGGGATAGATTGGGTTAGAGGACAGAGATGAAAAGAGTAATGCACATCTAATAACTGAGCAAAGCTACTTTTGACATAGTTCTTTTCCTGGGGAGAAAGGAATGTAAAAATGCTACAGAGAAGTTTAAGTAAAATCCTAAAACTTTTTCTTTAATGTCACCTAGGTGTTTGGTGCTTGTAATGAAGGGGAGGCTCCAATGAGATGAGGATTTCACTTACAGTGAGTTGCAGTGTTTCAGGGGCAGGTACAACATCCTCCAAATATTCTGTCCTCAGCGTGTAACAGGATGCAGAGAGGGACAAGTTGATTGTCTAAGAGAATAAGATCAACATTCCAACTAAGGCACATAAAGTCATTTTGTACCTTTCTAGCTTGGTCTGTTTGCAACATCCCAGAGCAATGTTTAAGTGTCAGCCCAATAGGCAATGTACAGAGAAGGGTGTTTTTCTTCAGCACCTGAAGACACATGCGCAGATGTCTTAAATCTATTCAGCGCTGATGCCAAAGCAGATGAGAAAGTAGAGTAAGTAAAAATACATCCATAATTTGATGACAATAGAAGTTTTGTTACCTATGGCTTCAATAAGCACCTGATGAAGAATGTGATCCACAACTCTCTGTGCCCAGATCCTGCATGGAAAGAACTGGTTTCTAAGGAATGCTGACACACCTGAGACACAGAAGAAACATCCACTTCTGCCCAGAGGAAGCTGTCTGGAGCCCTCAGGACACAGGAACCCAAAATCAGCTGGGACAGTATATTCTGGTTTCGATTTGCAAACAGAGCTGATCCAGTGCTACATTTCTCAGTAACCAAGTCCCTCTGGGAGGGTGCTGGTATCCCAAAAGTGCTGACAGATACATTACAGAAAGTTGAAGTCACTGTCATAGACAGAAAGACCAGCTAAGTGCTCAGATAACCAGATGGTGAGAGGCAGGTACCAGAACCTAAGCAACAGAATCCAAAAACACTTGGCATCACATGAACCAAGATCTCCCATCGCAGCAAGGCACGGATACACCAACACACTGGAAAAGCAAGATTCTGATTTAAAATCACATCTCATGATGATGTGATAGTAGTTTAGGAAGGGCATAAATATAAATCCCATAAATAAATACATAACAACACAGGTAAACAGGAAGAAGCCTTAAAGAGGAAACACAAAAACCCCAAAGGAATTACAGGAGAACACAAACAAACAAGTGAAGAAATTGAACAAAATCATCCAGGATGTAAAAATAGAAAGAGAAACAATAAAGAAATCTCAAAGAGATACAAGCCTGGTGAGAGAAAACTTAAGAAAGAAATCAGGAATCACAGATATAAGCATCACCATTACAATGCAAGAGATAGAAGAGAGATTCTCAGGGGCAGAATATATCATACAAAACATTGACACAACAGTCAAAGAAAATATAAAGCACAAAAAGCTCCTAATCCAAAGCATCCAGGAAATCGAGGACACATTGAGATCAAGTCTAAGCATAATAGGTATAGAAGAGAACAAAGATCCCCTACAACTTAATGAAAATAAAACCACAACACATTCACACTTATGGGACACAGTGAAAGCAGTGCTAAGAGGAAAAAATATATAACTCTGTGTACCTCCAAAAGAAACTGGAGAGAACATACACCAGCAGCTTGACAGACACCTGAAAGTCTAGAACAAAAGAAAGTAAATACATTCATGTAGAATAAAAGGCAGGATATATTCAAATTCATGGCAGAAATCAACAAGTATAAACAAAAAGAACCATGTGAAGTATCAACAAAATCTGGAGCTGAATCTTTGAGAAAATCTACAAGATATATAAAGCCTTAGCCAGAATATTCAGAGGACACAGAGACAGTATACAAAATAACAGAGCCAGAAATGAAAAGGGAAATATTACAACACAAACTTTAAGATAAAAAAATCATCAGGTCCTACTACAGAATCCTAAACTCAACATAACTGGAAAACATTAATGAAATGGGCAATTTTCTAGACAAATATCAGGTACAAAAATTAAATGGGGATCAGATAAACCATTTAAAAATCCCATAAACCCGAAGGAAATAGCAGTAGTCATTAAAATCTCCCAACCAAAAAAGAACGAAAAAACCAAGATGGGTTTAGTGAAGAATTCTATCAGACATTCATAGAAGAACTAAAACCAATTCTCAAACGATTCCACAAATAGAAATAGATGCAACACTACCCAATTCATCCTATGAGGCTGTAATAAGGCTTATACCTAAACCACAAAACAACCCAATAAAGAAAGAGATCAATTTCCCTCATGACTATTGATGACAAAATATTCAATAGGAGTCTTAGAAATGGACTCTGAGAACACAAATACAAATACAATAACAACAACAAAACAGAGAGTCGTTTGGGCTTTCCCACAGGTTGATCATTTTGATAAGGAATCATTTTAAGAGGAATTGTTGATTTGAGGAGGAAAAGTTTTGTCCTATAGGCCAAAGAATCCTAAGGTTTGATGGGCCTGTCTTCATGCTGACCCAGAGCACTACCTACATTCAGAGGCTAACAGGCTTTACCTGCGTGGAAAACTGCTTCTGATCATTAGAAAAGCCTCCAACCCCCACTAGACTCCTGTACAGAGTGGGTAGCACAGCCCTAATGGAAAAATAGCACTTTCCTTGGTCAATCCAGAAGTGGTAATGACCATCACTGAAGAAAGTATCCATAATTACTGTTGCCAGAAGTACTAATCCCTCCATGGTGGCTGAGGAAAGTAAATGTGGCAACACTCACAGTGAAAAAAAATTAATGACCAAATAGCTTCAACACTTGATGATTAAAGCCCTCTTTGATGTATAAATTGCAGTGTAACTGAAATAAAAATTATGTGGAAGAAAATACACCTATATAGAATGAGGTATAAATCAATACAGTATTATACAGAATGGTCTAATAAATCAATTTCCTTTTAAATTTTCATGTTGTATATGCTGATGTCAAATATTTCTCTCCATCCACTTAAAATCAGATCTCCTCACTGGATTCTCACTGATCTTTAAACATTGTGTTAATTTGTGTACAATGTGATGTGCCAGTGAACAGGGTTCTGCATTATTTTTCCTATGACTCTGAAGGAGAATATTTCTTAGATGGCCCCTGTAAAAATCAGGGGTAGGATTTGGCTTTGAGAAAACTGTTTAAATCGTTTGAAAACATCAGTCATGTCATAAGTTCTATCCCCATGCATTCTACCATGAACTTTTTGTAGGAGTTTCCATCAATCTTCATGTTTTGTCAAAAGTTACATTGCAATATCGGCATAGAGGTAATCACTACTTCAAGGAACCCTTTGCTTGTGCTTTAAAGAGAAAAAAAATGAAATATGTGTCTGACATCTAGAGGGACTATAAAAAGTGACTGCCCTGAGAATACATTTTCTTACTGGCAATTTAATTTGCTGTAGAATCTTTGATTTCTCTATTATTATTTTTTACTTTTTCGTATCAAAAATCAGCTGATGAAGCTTGCTGGCTGGCCTATCTTGAGATGAGTAAAGATCAAAATTTTACACACACACACACACACACACACACACACACACACAAACACCCACACACACACACACACACACACACACACACACAGAGGGGAATTGCTCAACATCTTCCTCTGAGATATATATGTCTAAAAGTTTGGGTGCCTTACTTGCTATGGTTTCTCTCTGTATACTAAGCCTTTCATTGTGCTGTGTACCTACAGTTTCCATAGTTTTCCATTTCTTATCCTTTTATTCTTCAAATATAAATTCATTCATCTAGTGACCCATAATTGACCACTGACATGCTTGTTTCACTGGTTTCATGAAGAATTCAAAGATCTTTCTTTTCATCTGTAGGCTGCTAGCAGAATACTTCCTTACTGGAAGCTATGATGAGGGTCTCAAAGTCCACAATAAAAATCACATGCCTACCCTTAACAAGGCCACACCTCCTACTGCCACAACTTGGGATGAGCTTATAAAAACCATCACACTTCACTCTCTGTTCCCATAGGCATATACAAACTTTGGGTCTCTGTGGAAGATACCTAAATATAGCATAATGCAAAATACATTTAGTCCAACTTCAAAATTCCCATAGTCTATAGCAGTTTCAATAATGTTAAAAGTCTAATGTTCAAGGTTTCTTCTGAGATTCATCCAATCACTTAACCGTAATTTCCAAAGCAAGACGGACAACCAGCCAGACAACATTCAAACTCTGGATCTTCATTTCTCATGTAAAAGTGGTCTCCAGACTTTCAAATACTTTATTCTTTCTTGTCTGCAACAAACTTCTTTCTCCTGGGCTGATTCTACACCAAGTTTCTCATGAGATAGTCTATGCCTCTGGTATCTAAAAAATTTTGGGGTGTCCAAGGAAACTACAATGTTACAGATTTTGTTACAATGTCTGGGTTCCACCCACAATTTAATAGACTTCTACAAAGGATTGGCCTCAGTTCTCTAGATCTACAGACGACAGTACTCTAAGCTCAGACTGATCCGCTGCACTGCCACTGATGTTCTTGGTGATCAGCTCAGGGTACTGGTATGTCCAATATTCAGGGGTCTTTGTTGCAACTAGTCTTCACCAACAGCCTCTCATAGGCTCTCTTCATGGTGCAAAGCCACAAATCTGTTTCATGACTCCTTCAGTCCTGGGCTGTCAACTACGATTGAGGTTGCACCTATACCAATCGCCTTTTCATGGTCTCTTACAGTGCCAAGCTTCAGCTCTTCTCCATGACCGCTTCATGCCTTCAAAACCAGTGCCACCTTGGTGACTCTTACACATTACCAAGTACAGCTGCAGCACTACATACATGCTTGGCTATCCATGAAATACAATTTCTTTGTGCCCTCAGAAAACACTTTCGAGAAGATTTCCCCTAAGTGATGATGGTCTATTCTTAATCTGTTATCCCCAGCTAATCACCATCAATTGTCCCATTAGCCCCTTCTATTTTTCACCCTAAGGCCAGAGCCACATGGCTGAAACTGCTATGTACTGCTGCTTTAGTGGACTGGAACATGGTCACCCTTATTCTATTACCGGCCTCTGTTTTCAGACTCCTTTTCTTTCTAAGCTTGGCTTTCCTGGAAATTGCTCTGTAGATTGATCTTGAACTCAAGATGTTCATGGCTCTGTCTCATACAATGTTGGGATTAAAGGCATATACCACCATGCCTGGATTTAAAATTTTCTTCACCTAGACTCTGCTTTATCCTAGCCTGGCCTTGCATTTAGAGATCCTTCTGGCTTTGAGTCCTGGGATGAAAGGTGTGTACCACCATGCTTGGATCTAAACTGAACTAGGTAAGATCTTGACTCCAAATTGCTCAGTCTGTTATTTCCTAGAACGTAGAGTTCAGGTCCATTTCACTTTCTCATTTCCCTTTAAAACTTGAACCATCTATTTCATTTTTTTTCTTTCTAAATTTGCTGCATTTGTTCAAAATGCTGTTCATGAGACTGAACCACAGAACAAATAATCTGCTGGGTTTTTTGGAGATTTCCTTTGTCAGTGCAATTAATATAAACCTGTTTCCCTTAGCCAAAGGGAGATTATCCAGACAAGGGCAAAAAAGCAGCCACATTCTTCCCCAAAATATTACAAAAAATTCTTTCAAGGCTACATTCTAAAATTCTATTCCACTGAAAGCTCTTCAACCATTTCTGTACAGTTCCAATCATTCTCAGGATCAAAGTCTACTGCCTACCTACTAGGACAGCGCATTAAGTCCAACTTAAAGCTTCCATTGATTTCCAAAGTCCCCAAATCCTGATTCTTACAAGGAAAAAAAAAGCATGGGCATGCCTATCACAGCAATACCCCAGTTCCTGGTACCAACTTGTATCTTAGGGTTTTACTACTGTTCACAGACACCGTGACCAATGAAAGTCTGTTTTTTAATTCTTTAATCTTTTTTTAAAAATATTTCAGCCATTATTCACCTCCCAGTCTGGCATCTGACTGTTCCTCATCCCACACCTCCTTCATTCCTCTGTTTTCAAGAGGATGTCCCTCCAGGACCACCGTAACAGATCTTCCCTCTCCGTGGCCCCTAGGTCTCTTGAGGGTTAGTTGCATCTTTTCTCACTGATTCCAGACCAGGCCGTCCTCTGCTGTATATGTATTTTGGCCTCATATCAGCTGGGGTTTGCTTCCTGGTTTGTGGCTCAGTGTCTGAGCAATCTCCGGTTATATGAGACTCCTGATCTTCCTATAGGGTCACCCTCCTCCTCAGCTTCTTCCAGCTTTTCCCTAAACCAACCAGGGGGGTCACCAGTTTTAGTTCATTGGTTGGGTATAAATATCTGCATTTAACTCAGCTGCTTGTTGGTCCTTTTGGGGGGCAGTCATGCTATGCTCCAGTTTATAAGTACAGCACACAGTAGTATCAGAAATAGTGACAGACCTTGGGGTATACCTTGAGGTGTATTCAATTTGGCCTATCACTGGACCATCTTTGCCTCATGTTCTTCTCCATTTTGTCTCTGCAGTTATTTCAGACAGGAACAATTCTGCACAAACTTTTGTGACAGTGGGATGGCAAACCCAATCCACCTACTGGATGCCCTGTTTTTTCTACTGAAAGTGGACTCTACTAGTACCCTCTCCCCGTTATTTGGCATTTCATCTAAGTCCACTACCATTGAGTCCTGAGAGTCTCTCACTTCCCTGGTCGTTGGTACATTCTAGAAGTTCCTCCAACCTCCCACCTATCCAAGTTGCCAGTTTCCAATGTTTCTTCTGGCCCTCAAGACTTCAACCTTGTCCCCCCACATATCTCATCATATCTCAATCTTCCCCTTCCTGTCCCCTTTCACACCTTAGTCCTTCCCTGCCTTCCCCTGTAATTGTTTCCTTCTTCCTCTCAAGTAGTACTGAGGCATCCTTACTTGGACCACTTGACTTGTTAACCTTCTTGAATTTTGTGGATTGTATCCTGGGTATTTTTTAGGTTTTTTGGTTTTTTTTTTTTTTTTTTTTTTTTTTTTTAATGGGGCTGGGGACCGAACCCAGGACCTTGCGCTTCCTAGGTAAGCGCTCTACCACTGAGCCAAATCCCCAACCCCGGGTATTTTTTTTTTTTGCTAATATCCATGAAAACCAGATACACTGAATTAAATAGAAGAGAAACTATTAAAGAACCTGGAACTTGCTGCCACAGTGGAAAATTTCCTGAACAGAATTCCAGTGACTCAGACTCTAAGATCAATAATTGATGAATGGCATGTCATGAAACTGTAAGGCAAAAGACATAATCAATAGGGAAAATCAGCAACCTATAGATTGGAAAAATGTTTTCACTAATACCAAATCTGATAGAGCGCTGATATCCAAAGTATATAAAGAACACAAGAAGCTAACCACCAAGAAACAAACAACCCAATGAAAAATGGAGTACATAACACAGAATCCATAGTAGAGACTTCTTGAATGGCTAAGAAGCACTTAGAGAAATCTGCAAAGTTCTTAGTGAACAGGAAAATAAAAATCAAAACCACCCTGAGATACTTCATTACCCCAACCTGAATGGCTAATGAAAAAACGCAGGTGGTAGCACATGTTGGGGAGGGTATGGAAAAAAGAGGAACATTACTCCATTATTGGAGGGATTACAAGCTGCTACAATCAGCAATCAATAATCTAAGCTATTAAGAATGAGGATTCCATGGATTTTGCAGACAAATAAAGGGAACTAGAAAATATCGTCCTGAGGGAAGTACCTCAGACTGAAAATGAAGTACATAGTATGTACTCACTAATAAGTGGATATTAGCCAAGGCAAGTTTTATAAAGGACACAATTTAATTGGGCCTCATGTACAGGTTCAGAGGTTCAGTCCATTATCATGAAGAAAGGAGCATGGCAGTACCCAGGCAGTCATGGTGCCAGCAGAGGTGTTAGTTCACTATCTTCATCTAAAGGCTGCTGGCAGAATACTGGCTTCCAGGCACCTAGGACAAGGGTCCAAAAACCACACCCTCAGTTACACACCTATCCAACATGGCCATACCTTTCTGGGATATATATATATATATATATATATATATATATATATATATATATATATATCATCATCATCATCATCATCATCATCACAGAAACTTTTCTTAAAAGGTAATCGATAAGGGGAGACTTCAGGATATGCAAACTGTTGGTAAAAGTATTAAGAAAATCCAGGATCATGTAGGTATTAATTACTCTCCTACTCCAGGTGCGATTATCACTCACTTCTGCTGTACTTAACGTTATATTTATATGCAATATAGAGCTAGATTATTATGTATGAATGTTTAACAATAAAGACCACAGCATGAATAACAGAAGTAACAGTAGTAATTTAGAGAAGTAAATATCCTATCTACCCACAGATTCCTTGTTTGTGTCCTTGCATATATCCTCAATATTGACTATGTTAATTCCTTTGCATGTTCAGTTTTTTATATATTTTGAAGTATTGAATGTATAGGGTAATAATAATTTATTCTTATTTAAGATTAAGTATTTTTCTTTTTTATAGCTTATTTCTTTTCAAAATTTACCAAAAATTGATCCTAAGTAACATTATTTTTAATGGGTATGTGTAAATAAGAATTCTGATTGAAAAATTATTTTGTATTAATGTTTAATACAAATGTATTAATGTTAATAATGTATTAAGGCAATTTCAGTATGAAGGTGTTAGTGCAAATTTTGGATCTAGAAAGTTGTGAATAAATAAATAAATTAATGTGAAAAAAAGAGGTGATTTGAGTGAAAATATATAGTCATGCCTTGCAATGAAAGCTGGAGATGGAAAAGTGACAGGTACTCAGTTTTCCAATGCAAGCCACTAATAAGTCAAAACATACCATCCTTGGCTCCTTATAGCAATAAGTCTATGTGTTTTCTGAAGGAAACCCAAAGAATCATCTTAAAGAAAAAGATTAGTCAATATCCTCCACAGACTATTGGAGTAAACAGACTCTTTCACATAGTCCCTTGTGACAGCAAAATTCCCTACGTACAATGCTAGTTCTTCCCACTATTTCAGGAGTTTGGCAACTGAAATCATGCTTTGTTATGTACGGAACTCTGTAGACTTCAAAAAATTACTGTTTTTCAAGTCACAATTTCAAACCCTTATATAATATTGTAAGAAGTTTTTCCTGCTGTTATTAAAATACAAACAGTTATAATATTTCTATGTATGTTTCTTTTTTTGGGGGGATACTCATGGTAATATGTGACAACCTGCGCGCCTTAGAAAGTAAAACATATGTAATAAAAAATTTCAAATAAGTTAAATTGTTTCCAAAAAGTTTAAATTAGAATATATTGACCGTGTGAAGTATATGAATTGAACATGCATCACACAGTTTTAAGGAATTGACACCCATTTCCACCTGATGGTAATAGTCCTGAAAACAAACGATAAAACTGTGCATATATTACCAGGATGATGTGATACTTACCTTATGTTCACTTAGTTAATTCATATTGTTAATGCAAATGGAGCAGGGAAATGTCTTGCCATGTAAAGGCACCTGCCATGCTACCTTAGAGTTCTGAATTAGATATCTGGAAGTCTCATGGATTATACAGAACGATCTCACGAAAGGTACCTCGTTAACTTCACAGATACATTGGGGCATGTATATAGGTACACTTACATAAGAGTCATACATATATACACTCGGTGGAAAGAAGTATAATCAACAATTTTAATTAATGGAAAAATAGTAATTGTTCAAAGTTTTAGAATTTGTGTTAATTTAGTATCTTCCTTTCTGTGTTTTTAAAAAGCATTATAAAAAATTTTAATACAGAGATCAATGATAGCAGCAAACCACTTAACTGAGAATTTGACCGCCTTGGAGGGAATTAGAGGAAGGATTGAAAGAGTTGAAGGAACTTGCAACCTCATCGGTACAACAATGCCAACCAACCAGAGCTTCCAGCGATTAAACCACTCCTGAAAGACTATACATGGACTGACCCAGGGCTCCAACTGCATATGGAGCAGAGAATAGGCTTGTGGGGCACCAGTGGAATGGGAAGCCCTCGGTCCTACCAAGGTTGGACCCCCAGAGCAGGAGAATATGGGGGATACAGTAAGGGGAAAGTATGGGGGAATGCCTGTAAGGGGGAGGGAGACAGGATGGGGGCTTATGGAAAGGAAATCGGGAAAGGGAATAACATTTAAAATGTAAGTAAAGAAATTTATCTAATAAAAAAGTAATTTTAATTTGGCATCTCAAATATTTGTAATTGTTTGTGTAATAGTACATTTAAAAAAAGGAGTGACCCAGTAAGCTGTCATTGGTTGTATGTGAACAGTCAACTCTTTATTGAATTGTGCCTTATTTCTGGACTTTGAATTCTGATCCACTGATCAAAGGTGAATATAAATTATGTAGATAAATTCTGTAACTTATAAAATAAGTATTTGGTATATTTTAAGTGCATATTATTATTTTTGTCATGTTGACTCAAGTTGAGCTTTCTGGAATTAGAAAACATCAGTTAAAGTATGTCTACCAGTTTTCCTGTGTACAAGTCGGTGGGGTCATTTTCTTAAATGATGATTGATGGGGGAGGAACCAGCCCACTGCGTGTGGTACCTCACCTGTTTAGGGGATCCTGGTGTGTATTAGGAAGGATTCTGAACTACCCACAGGAAGAAAACTGGTAAGCAGCAACAACGCTTCTGCTTAAGCTCCTGCTTCCAGTTCCTACCCTGAGTAAATGCATCATCTTCTCTCACTCATGAAGAGTGACTTGAGAATTTAAAGAAAAACAAAAGAAAATATTTCTTTTACTCATGCACTGAAAATTATTAGTGATAGATCTGCAATTCAAAGGTTAGGTCTATAGGAAATCAAGATTACATAGATTGTTGTGAATACCTTCTGGGACAAAACCTTATATGTTATGCAATGAATCAGACAGTGAAGCTCAAGAATATATGGATTATTAAATACAAATTTCATTGAAAGATTAAGATTAATTTTGTAGGGGTCTTGGTTATAAAGCCAAAAATCATCTACAAATAACAGACTAGTGTAATTATTTTGATTCCCCCCCTTTTTTTTATTAACTTGCGTATTTCTTATATACATTTCGAGTGTTATTACCTTTCCCGGTTTCCGGGCAAACATCCCCCTAATCCCTCCCCCTCCTCTTCTTTATGGATGTACCCCTCCCCATGCTCCCCCCATTGCCGCCCTCCCCCCAACAATCACGTTCACTGGGGGTTCAGTCTTAGCAGGATCCAGGGCTTCCCCTTCCACTGGTGCTCTTACTAGGATATTCATTGCTACCTATGAGGTCAGAGTCCAGGGTCAGTCCATGTATAGTCTTTATGTAGTGGCTTAGTCCCTGGAAGCTCTGGTTGCTTGGCATTGTTGTACTTTTGGGGTCTCGAGCCCCTTATATGAAGATAAGACCACATTGTTGATGGTATCTCATGTTTCATACTCCGTACATTAAGAAACATCCAAGCATGAACTATTATTTTTTTCTGTCAGCTCTCTTAATACTACATGGAAGTGCTATTCAGGTTATTAGCAAGATTAAAGATAGTGATTTTTTACCTATTGCTCGACATTGCAGGCTACACTCATGACATGAGAAGTAAAATGTTCCAAAAGTACAGTACCAGTGAAACTGTTTATAGGACCAAGCGACCACTTTCTTTATAGCAATTGAGGCTTCCATCAAAGGTTAAAAAATGAAGCATGGCACTACAAACATAGTTAAAAAACATGTCGAGGGACGTTGTAGGTCCTAGCATAAAATTATGTGAGGCTATTTTAAATGGTCATTTTCACACACAAAAATATATATTTCTGATTATATCCAAGAATTTGTGCTGTTCTCAGGGATTGTTTAGAAATAATTCTTGTTGCATTCATTGTCAGTCTATAATAAATGAAAAACCATTAAAAATTCCAATTACAATAAATGTGTACTCACCAATAGTTTGATCTTATGACATTCACATTGATGGCTGCTGGATGAGCAGGTGTCACCTTTTTGTTCAGAACTTTGACCACTGGTAAGGATATAGAGAACATATTTTTACGTAAGTCATGTAATATATAAAAAAAGCCAAAATTTTAGTAAGTGGAGATTTGTATTAATGATAATACTTTGGAACAAGACAAGGATGTTCACTCATCCCATTACTTATTGCAGTTTTAGGAAATGCAAGAATTATTGAAAGAAAAATAATGAAGAAGAAAAATGTGATACAGATGGGAAAGTCAGATGTTAGGATATCTTCATTTGAATATGATTATATATATATATATATATATATATATATATATATATTACCCTTAATTTTCAACTGGACACCTCTTCCTACTCTTACACCCAGGAAAGTTGATAGGATTACAATTTAACGCAGAAAATTTGATAGTCTTCATATACAACAATGATACTACTTTAAGATGATACTACTTAAATGTCATAATAAATTATTACATTGATCAACTGAATAGAAATGATGACTCATGTATAACCGTACACTGGTACAGTCATCTAATTTTGAAAAAAAATGAAAAAAAATACTAAATGTTTCTTATTAACCTGGATAGCTGCAAATAGAAGAATGAAAATATATCTTTATTGATTACCATCTTAAACTCGACTGCAAATGGTTCAAGGACTGTACCATAATACCTGATGCCCTGACACAAAACTATAAAACCTCGTTACATGCACCACATTCTCCAAGTCTTAGCTCTGGTTTGAAATTAATGACAGTATAAAGAAAAACATCCCAGACAGGAAGAAATGTCAAAACGAATTAGTGACAATTTTCTCACAACAATGTAAGGATATCTAAATTTTTCTCCTTGTCCATGAGCTGTGCTATTATTTGGAGACAACATGGACAGAAATTAGAGTAAATAAATATATTGAGCTGTCAGGCCAAGTTACATAGACTAGGACATTTTTCTGTCTTAGCGTCCATAATGACCCTGACTCCTAAAGATCTCCACTGATTAAATCATAGCTTGATATTTCCCCCTTCTCTGGAGAAGGGGGAAATTTATCAGTTTGATAAATTCCAGTGACAGAGAATATTCTAGGTAGTTTGACCTCAAGAGAATATAAGAAAATATATCAAATTTTACAAAACTCACATTTGAATTTAGAAGTATGAAACATACTATCATTCATAGTTGGAAAAAGAAGATATAGGTGGAAAGTTAAGCTTTTACATGAAGAAAGGAGAACCTTAAATATTTGGACGAAGAGTGTTACTCACCTGTAGAATAATTGTCAAGCTTGTACAAAGCTGTGGAGTTTAATCCATGAAAGCATAGAAACAAGAAGAAAGAAAAAAGGCAACAAATAAACAAACATATATGCTAACTCTGATTTTCATTCTTTTTAAATAAGTGTTTTTATTAAACAATTTTATTTATTTACATTCCAAAAATTGCCTGTTTTCCCATTCCTCCAGCATGATTTCTTTACACCCCCCCCACTCCCCTCACCACCTCTGAGATGGTGCTCCTCCCTTACATCATCAGCATTCCTCTTTCCTGGGGCATCAAGTATCTACAGAACTTAGCACATTCTTTCCCAAGGAGGGAAAGAATGAGACTCAGAGCTCTGAGTCTCATGTCCCTGAGACCACAAATGAGCCCATGAGTGCTCCTCGATTCTTGGCTTAATCTCTGGAAACTCTGGGGTGTCTGGGTGAGTTGACACTGCTTTTCTTCCTCTTGTGTTTGTTTTAATAAAATTCAGCTCAGGATTATTATTTTTCATGATGATTGTACTTTTTCATATAAAATTATATTTAATAAAATAACTTTTGATTGCACAAGCACCTACCAGCTTTTACACCTGAGTATGTTTCTTTTTCTTTTATTTAATATTATTTTATTTACATTTTAAATGCTATCCTCTTCATTTCCACTTGCTTCTATGGGGATGCTCCCTCACCCATCTGCCCACTCCCTCCCACCTCCCAACCCAGTCATTCATTCCCCTACACTGGGGCATCTAGGAATAAGTGCCTCTCCTCCCATTGATGCCATACAAGGCCTTCCCCATAATATTTCTTATACCTCCCCATTTTCAATAGCCAAAGAGACTCCCTAGTACTTAAAAATTTTCCATCCCCTATTCTTTTTACTTTTTTCTTGGCCATAAATATATTCCCAATGAACTATGAAGTACTCAGATAAAACTTCTATCTTCAATTTTTGAAAAGGATGATAAAAACATTTTGTTATTATTTGTTAACTGTAACCCCATTAAATTCCAAGCACACACCATTTACCTGGGAATCTATCCCATATGAATTCACCAAGCCCCAACTCTTGCTGATGCCAAAAGTGCTCGCTGCCAAGAGCCAGATATAGCTGTCTCTGGAGAGGCTCTGCCATTGTCTGTCCAATACAGACGTGGATGCTTTCAGGCAACCGTTCAACTGAGCACAGGGACCCAATGGAGAATTTAGGAGAAGGATTGAAGGAGCTGAAGAGATTTGCAGCCCCATAGGAAGGACCATAGTATAATCAAACCAGGCCTGTTAGATCCCCCAAGAACTAAACCACCAACCAAACAGTCCACACGGAGAGATCTACTCCAGCTGCAAATGTAGCAGAGGATGGCCTTATGAAGCATCAATGGGAGGGGTCCTTAGTTTGGGACAATTCAATGCCCTAGCATAGAGGAATATTATGGTGGTGAGGCAGGAGTGGGCAGGTGGGTGTTTGAGCATGCTCATAGAATCAGGGAGGAGTGGAGATGGGACAGGGAGCTTGCGCAGCGGAAATTGGGAAAAAATAAAGATGTCAAAAATTACGATCATGAAACTTGTCAAATATAATTTTAAAAATAAACTCAAAATGCTTTTTTTTTAAAAGAGAGAGACACATGTTTAATACACTATACTAGAAAATTGTTGTGATTCCAGTCCAGAGAATTCTGAGATGAATTCACAGCATATAAATTGATGTAGTACCCAATCAAAAAAAAAAACTCTATGGAATCTGCATACTTCTTGGTACCCACTCCAATAATTTCCCAAATGAAACACATGGACACACATGCAGACACACACACACACACACACACACACACACACACACACACACACACACACAGCCTTTCTATATTGATATGCCTAGAATAACTTAATGGTTTCGCGACTTACTAACCTCCATTTGGCTAACTCACCTCCTTCTGATATTCTCAAATTATTACTTACTAAAATCTACATTTCACCTTTGCTACTTTGGACACAGTCAGGCAGTCCTCTTGAGGTGGCTGTTTGCTGGCTCGAACATGGCTGCTATGCTCTCTGGTCCTGTACCGTCTCAGACATGGAGTCTTTCTTTTTCCTGGCATGGGGGTTCTCCCTCTTTCCCCTCCTTGTCTCAGTGGCTCCTGCATCCTAAAAGTCAGACCTAGGTATGCCTTTCTCAGTCATTGACTCCCTGCAACTTTCTTTACCAATCAGATTCAAGTGGGTGCAGGTTCCTGCTGTCAAATGCAGACATGGGATTCTCATGCACAAAATTTTGGGAAACCAAATTAATATAATATGAGCTGCAATAGGCCAAACCCACTACATAAACTAATGTCTGAAAAGTAAATATAGAAACAAGCAACGTAAAAATTACTGTTGGAGTATGTAGAATCTTACCAATCGCAAGGATGATACATGTAGGTTTAATATTCATATTCTGAAATAAATTATCCGTTGTTTAAAGATTAATTTCAAATGTATTTGTGTAATTTATCATTTAGTAATTTGCATGTTACTTTCTTTTTACCTCTGCTAATCTTATACTACAATAGTAATAAGATCAGTGAGAACGTTCTTGTTGTTTCTCCTATGCATGCATGCATGTTTGTGGGTGGGTATGTCTGTGTCTGTGAGTGTGTTGAACATTCCTTAATATATTACATATTATTATTATTCAGACAGTTTTTTGATATTTGACAATATTTTTAATTGGAAGAACTGATATATTATTAGATATGATCTAAGACATCAATAATTTTAGAAGTCAAGAGTATAAAGCCGAAAGATGATAAATTCAGTGTTAGTACAGACTACATAAGAGCAAGAGCAGGCAACAAAGAAAGACTTGAGTGATGGCTAATTTTGTTTCTCTATTTGACATTAATTGCCTAGAGGCTTATTGTACCTCTTACCCTAGCTGCCATAAATGTATCTAGGTTCTACTATGGTGTTCTGCTTCCCATGACATGAGGTTGACAGGTCCAAACTTGCACATGTTTTGTGCCAGTAATGACATCGTCTGTGAGGCCAATGGTATAATAGTGATGTTATGCTTGAGAGATGTTGTGGCTCTTATAGTTTGAACCACAAACTATAGAACGTATACCAGGTGGACCTAGGCCTCATCACACATAGGCAGCATATGTGCAGGTTGGTATTCATGTGGGTCCCAAAAAACTGAATCCTGCACTAGATCCAAAGTTGTCTTCTGTATGTAGGATATGTTCTTCTGGTTGGGCTGTGTTTCTTCCCTCAGCGTGAGAGGTAGAACCACACCTTTCAAAGACTTGAACTGTTAGTGTTGTGGGATACCTAGGCAGCCCCCACCTTCTCGGAGGAAGAGAGGGAGAATGGAAAAATGGTTTTGGAGGGGTGGTGATTCAGGAAGGGGACAGTAGGCTGAATGAAAAGGGAAGAAATAAAATATAAAATTAAAATTTAAAAAGTGACAAATGATTTTTCACATATATATGTTATTGTTGGAATAAATATATAAATATATAACGTGATAGGTCTGTATTCAATGGGAAGGAAGTGTTTAAAAACAATGGTGTAAATAGAAAGGGAAACTAGTAACAAACGAAGTGTCTTTGGGTTTTACTTCTGAGAACGGAAACCATGACCAAGGCAACTCTTACAAACATGACATTTTATTGGGGCTGGCTCACAGGTTCAGAGATTCAGTCAATAATCATCAAGGTAGGAGCCTGGTAGTGTCCAGGCAGACATGGGGATGCAAGAGTTGAAAGTTCTACCTCTATTCTGAAGACAGCTAGCAGAAGAATGTATTCCAGATAGCTAAGATGAGGCTATTAAAGACCATGCCCACAGTGACCCATCTACTCCAATGAAGCTATACCTCCTAATAGTGCCACACACTGGGCCGAGCATATACAAACCACCACAGTGAATTAAATGGTGATGGTTGAGGAAACTGAGATTGAGGAGTGAAAATAAGGGAGGATAAATATCCCTAAAGTCACTTTGAAAAAGGCATATGGAAGTAAACTTCTGCCAAAGAGGTTTCACTGTAAAAATAGACATGTAAACATATTTCAAATAGGGTTAAGAAGTAATAAGGTGATGATTTCTCCACTGGACACTATAGCCTAACAAATACATAGTCCAGTGCCAGAATTGGGTGGTCTACTTTGAATTTATTTTCCAGAGATTTCCCATATAGTCCCACCATTAAAAACCATTTTAGTTACCATAGAGAATTTGAATGTAAGACCCTATTGCTGAAGTCAACACATGCTTAAGTCAAAGAACAGACATAAATTTATCTAGCATTGACCTAAAAGCTTGATTCTACTGTGTATCTTAGAGGATAACTTTCTTATTAACAGAATGTATGAAGCAGGCTACTGCAGGAGAAATGTAATCACCACTTTTTCCAAGCTTGGAAATACATCCTGCCAATGAATTCCAACTGATACAATGATGAACTGCCTATCATGAGAAAAACCAACATTTTTAGTGGGATTTGTGTCCCAAAATGAAATCTATACTTGGCACAGTTTTCAGGAGTAGGATATTGCACCTAAACAGGGGCTTGGCAGTACTTGTACACCTACACCTATTATGGAGCTAAGACATATTAATTTAAATCAACTCATAAATAATAATCATACCTGTAAATTAGTGTACCCATGAAAAATATTCAGAGATTAGAAAATCAGGAATACAAATGAATAAACTATGAGTAGGCACAGTTTATTGTTAAAATGGGAAGGCAATGATTCTTGTTTATATTATATAAGTTCATATATGCAATTTTCAGATTCAGCACACATAGCATTTTCTATGTTAAACTATGTGGCATAGAATTAATAATATACACAAAATAGTTGATAGATTCCGTAAATGTATTGGACACTTCTTTCCATGGATCCATGATTAATAAATAATAAAAACAATGTATACAGAAGAAAGAGCCATCCTGATAGACATTAATGCTTTTGTGAGCTTATGTGGGGGAAGGATAACAGCAAAAGCAATGGGAATGATGCATCATGATTCCAAATTTCTAGCACCAATATACTATGTCAGTTTTATGATGTTTCCCTTGACCATTTGTGGGTATTCCTTGAAAAAAGAGAGCTCACATTGTTGAAATGCATAAAATAATACTAGAAAACAAGTAATACTGTAATTAATCATTTTGTTGTACAGCAGTTTCTTTATGTGGCATTAAATATTCTCTTAGTCCTCTGACAGTGTACAAAAATAGCAAAATAGGTAGATTCAAAATTCTTAACATCACTAAAATAAGACAATTTTGGTTTTAGGTGTTATTTAAATTTCGGTTCAATCCATGAGTTACATTCTTACTAGAGAAGAGTCTTAGGAACTAAATGCTCCAAATTAGAATTTTATAAACAATGCTTTAATGAATTCTCATCCACTTCTTATATATGATTTTGAAAGCCATTTTACAGTATGGAGAATAATTTCTCTAGGGAAAATAAATCTGTGAGACAACTAAGGTTGAAAATGAGAGGACTACTTCGAGAAGCAATACTGTAGCTAAATAAAAATTAAATTTCAGACAATATCTATGATCTTGTGAGATTCAAAAAATTATCAGGATATTTGTAATAATTATTTCATCCTCACATGTTTTTCTTTTTATTTTTTCCCAATTTTTATTAAATTGGATATTTCTTATTTACATTTCAAATGTTATTCCATTTCCCAGTTCCCTGTCCATCAGACCCCTAACTCCCCCTCTCCTTCTCTGAATATAGGAATACAGTAATATAGGAGTAGTCAGCAGCAGGAACCTTCTGGTTTCTGCATGTGCCAAGAACTGTACTGTCCAGGTCCCACAGCTCCCTGCAACCAAATCCCTTGGGGGAGAGAGCTGGACACTCAGAAGTGTGGACAATCCTGAGAGCTCAGATAAGACAACTAATTCTTCCCACATTCCTGACCCTAGAGGAATGCCTAGCCCCTTCAGTACACGCTGGGCATAGGCACTTAGGAGCAGTCAGGGGGAGATATAGAGACAAAGTTTGGAGCAGAGACTGAAGAAATTGTCATTTGGAGCCGGCTCCACCTGGGGATTCAGCCCATATACCTATAGCTACCAAATCCACACAGTATTGCTTATGCCAAGAAGTGCATCCTAAGAGAAGCCAGCTATAGCTATATTCTGAAATGCTCTGACAAAGCATGGCGAACTCAGAGAAAATTGCTTGCAGCTAACCATTGAAATGAGATTAGGGTCCCCAATGGAGGAGACAGAGAAAGGAATGAAAAAGCTTAAGGGTGTTGCAACCCCATAAGAACAATACCAACCAACCAGAGCTCCCAAAGAGTAATTCACCATCAGAAGAGTACTCATGGACAAACCCATGTATTCAGTGGCCTATGTAGCAGAGGATGGTTTTGGTGGGGACCAAAGGGTGGAGAATCCCTTGGTGCTGCCATGGCTGGACCCTCAGTGTAGGGGAATGTCACGGCAGGGCGGTTAGAATGGGTGGATGGTTTGGTGGGGAACACCCTCACAGAAGAATGGGCTATGGTAAGGGTTAGGGGGTTATATCCAGGAAACCTCGAAAGGGAATAACATTTGAAGTGTAAATAAAAAACTATTCAAAAATAAATCAATAAGTAAATAAATAAATAAACAAATAAATAAATAAAATGAAAGTTGAGAACCATTAGACTGTCGTGTTTTATGTGTGTATAAAATCAACTGCTCATTGAATTGTGCTTTCTGTCTGGACTTTGAATTCTTATCCACTGGTCAAAAATGCATAATTATTATGTACATACATTCTATAATATATAAAATATGTGTTTGATACTTTATATGTGCATTTTATTCTGGAATTTTTCTCAACTTTACTCAAGTTGAGTTTTCTGTAATTAGAGAACATCAGTTGAACTGTATCTACCAGGTAACCTGATTAAAAATCTGTAGGTCATTTTCATAATTGTTGATTGATATGAGAGGACCCAGCCCCCTTTGTGTGGCCCTGTACCTGGTTAGGGTTTATTGGTGTATATAAGGAATCATTCTGAACTACCCACAGGGAGCAAACTGGTAAGCAGTAGCATGGCTTCTGCCTAAGTCCCTGCTTCCATTCCCTGCCTTGAGTTAATGTCTTGTCTTCACTCCATGATAGTGTGTGACATCAGATTTTTAAGTTGAAATAGACACTTTTATACCCCAAGGAAAATATTTCTTTTACTACTGTACTAAGTATCATTTGTGACAATTCTGCAATCTAAATGTTAGACTTATAAGAAATCAAGATTACATAGAGTTTTGTGGATACTTTCAGAAAAACAAAGAATTACACCTGATGCAATGAATCAGAGAGTGAAGAGCAAAACTATATATCTTAATAAATACAAATGTCATTGAAGATAAAGATTACTTCTGTAGGATTTATTGCTCATAGAAACCAAAAAACCATGTAAAAATAATAGGCTAGTAGAATTCCTTTCTCTTCCTCTTAAAAATATGATGACATTGTTGAAGCTATCACATATTTCATCTGCTGGTCATAAAAATCAAGCTTTAACTAACTAGAAAATTATTTCTGTTAGCTATATTGAATACTAATATAGAGTACTATTCAATTGCTAGCAAAACATGATGATTTGTAGCTATTGAAGGACATTGCAATCTACAATAATGACATGTGAGGCAAAATGTACCAATGGTGAAATAGCACTGAGACTGTTTATAGGCCTAAACAACCACTTTATTGCAGTTGAGGCTTTCTTCAAAGTGTGAGGAATCAGTCCTGGAACTGCAAACATAATTAAAATGCATGCTGAGGGAACTTTTAGGTCCCAGAATAAAATCATTTGATGCTATTCTAAATGGTCAGTTTCACACACACACAAATACATCTTTTATTATATCCAGTAGTTTTTGCCATTCTTAGTGTTTGTTTACATGTAATTAATGTTGCATTTAGTGTTGATCATTACACAAATGAATAGCCACCAGAAACTTCAAGTACACTCCCAATGTGTACTCATCTATTGTTCAGTCACATACCTGGGCTCGCTTAGCACTGATGACTGCCTGATGCACGAGGGTCACTTTTCTTTAGAAATGTAGCCACTGGTAAGGATACAGAGAACATATTTTGAATTAAGAGAGACAATATATGACAACATCAGAGCCAGAATTACATATATGGTGACGAATATTAATAACATTTTGGAACAAGACAAGGATGTTCATTCTTTTGCCTACTTATTATATTATTAGGAGTCAATTCAAGGGAAAGAGTGAAGGAGAAAAATGTAACAAATATGGAATATCAGTGGTTAAATATGTTCATTTGAATATTATCTTATTTTATATGTAAATTTTCCTTAATTTTAAACAAGAAACCTATTGCTACTGATGGACCCTACAAAGATAACAGGATAAAAATTTAGCACAAAATAATTCAGTAAGTTTCATGTATAACAAAATTACTATTTAAGAAATCATAGAAAAACATGCCATTCACAAACCATGTAAGCACACATGCACACACACCCACACATGAACACACACACATGCAAAACGTAAAAGGGTATGCTGACAATTCAGGAAAGTAAAAATATTAAAGAAATTTCAGGATAAAATTCCTCCATGGTTATGGGATAACAGAGCTATTTATTACATTACAAATGGCATTCTTCCAAAAGCAATTCACACATTTAATGTAATCTCCAACCAAAATTTTTCATACACAATTAAAAATGTAATTGTAATTTCATATGGGAACAAGAAGTTTCACTTTGGTCAAAAACAAACAGAAAAAGAAAAACAACAACACAATAAAAGCCATGCATAATAGAACAGAATGAATTATCAGGATCCCAGATATCAATCACATTATCCTATACAGCTGAAGTGAAAAATCTACACACTATATCAGAAAAGTTAATACATGAATCAATTGATTAGAAATGAGGACTTACATATAATCCCACAGTGATATCTCTTGGTTTAATAAAATTTAAAAATATTAATAAATTATTCTGATCAATGGGAATTGCTGCAGATAAAAGAATGAAATTACATATTTATTAACTGCCCTCCAATTCTCGACTGCAAATGTTTCAACGATTGTAGCATAAGACCCGATGTCTTGAATCTAAAAGAGGACAAGTAGGTAGTAAATTTTAACTCATTGACATAAGATAGAACTTTTAGACAGGACATTTGATATCATAAGAATAGGGTAAATGTTAATAAATATATAAATAAATGTTAGAAATAAAGCCATAATATGTAAGTGGCATTTTAAGCATTTATATGAAACCTATTGACTAACAAGAAAGCCATTCTTGGAGAGATTTCTCTATAAAATGAGCCTGTACATTAAAAATATATAAAAATCTCTAGAACTGTTTTCTATTCCATATGGAAAAATAATAAACTCACATAGACAAAACAGTCCTGAACTATAAGATAACTTCAGACAGAATCAAAAGTACTGGCCTCAAGCCATACTGCAGAGGAATAACGATAAAAACTATATGGTATTTGTACAGAAAAAGACAGGATGATCAATTTATTGGAATCAAAACGCCAGAAATAATCTTCCATATCTACGGACATTTATCGACAAAGAAACCAAAACCATATTTAAAAAACAATCTTCAACAAATGGTGATAGTCTATCTGATGACTACAGGTTGAAGAATGGAAATAGTTCCAAATTTATCACCCTGCATAAAACTTAAGTCCAACTGGATATAATAAAACAAGATGGATTAAAATATTCTTGAATGCACACATGCAGGAGACAATTTCCTAAAGAGAACACCAACGGCTCTGGTTCTAAGAACAACAATTGATAAATTGGACCTCATGAAACTGCACAGCTTTTTTAAGGTCTAGAACACTGCTAATAAGACTAAACAAAAGACTACAGATTGGGAAAGGATCTTCACCAACCCTCCATCTGACAAAGGGCTAATATCCCAAGTTTATAAAGAACTCAAGAAGTTAAACACAAACATCCCAAACCACCCAATTAAAATATACGGAACAGAGTTAAGCACAGAATTCTCAACAGAAGATTCTCGAATTGCCTACTATTTATTGTTGAAGGTGAGTGTTATTTAGGTATCCTGAATATCATGGGTGAGTTCTCAGAAGCTGTTAAAAATTTGAGATGTAAAAATAGAAATATAAAGGTTTTTTTTCAGTATCTTTTGAGTCCTAAGAAGAGATGGGTTAAAGTAGTGAATATATCCAGTCAGTAAGAAAGACAGAAACTATTTAATCATAAGGAAATATTACTGTGGGTATAAATAAAATACTATGTAAAATAAAATGAAAGGAACACACATTTGTATGTGTTTGTGCATTTGTTTGTGTGTATGTGGGTGTGTTTGTGTTTGTGTGTGTGTGTGTGTGTGTGTGTGAGAGAGAGAGAGAGAGAGAGAGAGAGAGAGAGAGAGAGAGAGAGAAACACATTGAGAAATGCCCACATGTACACACGTACATGCACACAAAAATTTCAAGTTCATGGGTAGAAGTCTAAGCTCTACTTAAAGTAGGCATTTCTTTTTTTTGACTAAATGGATCCTAAAGATTAAGTTCAAATTTTCTGAATTGGTAGGCTGGCCCTTATCCAGCTGACTCAACTTTTTTGAGGCTTAAAAATGTTATACTTTTAATACATAAATAAATTTTAAATTGTTTTTAATTCAGGAAATAAATACATTTTCCATTCTCTCCCTCAAAACATCCGTGTATTACTCTCCAGTCCATTCATTAAATTAATGACCTTTTCCCTATATCGAAATTACTATATGCATATATATATATGTGTATATATATTTACTCCAGCATATGTCTGTGTTTAACCTGTCCTGTCTGTATAATTTTGCATGTATATGTTTTCAGAGGTGATCATTTGTAATTGAACCCACCACCTGATGTGTTTATCTCTGATAAAAACCACCTCTCACACTACGAATTTTTACACTTGCCTAACATACTTTTCATAGTGTTGAGCTTCATGAAGTTCTCTGAATGGGTTTGGTTGTTCAAGTGGATCATCCTTGTTAAGCATGTTTATTTGTCATACAATATATTTTGACATTGTTCTCCTCAGATAGTCCAATGTCCAATTTTCTGAGAAACCTCCAGACTGATTTCCAGAATGGTTGTACCCATCTGCAATCCCACCAACAATGGAACAGTGTTCCGCTTTCTCCCCATCCTCGCTAGCATTTGCTATCACCTGAGTTTTTGATCTTAGCCATTCTCACTGGTGAGAGGTGAAGCAGTCCCACTCAAATCAGGGACTAGACAAGCTTGCCTAATCTCTCCCTACATATTCAGTATAGTAATCGAAGTACTATTCAGAGTGATCAGACAAAAAAATGAGGTAAAAGGGATACAAATTGGAAAGGAAGAAGTCAAAATATTGCAGATGATAGGATAGTATACATAAGTGACCCAAAAGTTCCACCAGAGAACTCGTAAACCTGATTAACAACTTCAGCCAAGTGGCTAGATATAAAATTAATTCAAACAAATGAGAAGCTTTCATGTGCTCAAATGATAAAAAGGCTGGGAAGAAATTAGAAAAATGAGACCCTTCACAAATGTCCCAAATAACAAAATATCCCAGTGTGACTTTAACCAAGCAAGTGAAAGGTCTTTATGACAAGAACTTAAATTCTCTGAGGAAAGAAATAGAAGAATTTCTCAAAAGACCGAATGATCTCCCACCCTCAGGGATGAGCAGGACTGATATAGTAAAAATGGCCATTTTGCCAAAAGCAATCTACAGGTTCAATGCAAACTACATAAAAATTCCAACTCAATTGTTCAAAGAGTTAGAAAGAACAATTTGCAAATCCATTTGGAATACACAAAAAAAAAATAAAAAAAAACTAGGATAGCAAAAACTATCCTCAATAATTAAAGATCTGGGGAAATCACCATCCCTGGCCTCAGGCAGTATTACAGGGCAATATTGATAAAAACTGTATGGCATTGGTACAGAGATAGGCAGGTACATCAATGGAATAGAATTAAAGACCCAGGTCACTTGATCTATGACAAAGGACACAAAACCATTCAGTGGAAAAAAGAACTTTTTCAAAAAATAGTGCTGGTTCAACTGAGGAGCAGCATGTGAAAGAATGCAAATCAACTCATCCTTAACATCCTGTACAAACCTGAAGTCCAAGTAGATCAAGGACATCCACATCAAACCTGATAACCTGAAATAATAGAAGAAATAGTAGTGAAGATTCTGAAGCACATGCAGACTGGGGAAATTTTCCTGAACGAAACACCAGTGGCTTATGCTGTAGGATCGTGAATCGACAAATAGAACCTCATAAAACTGCAAAACTTCTGTAAGACAAAGGACAATGTCATTAGCACAAGATGGCAAAAAACAGATTGGGAAAAGATCTTACCAATCCTATAACAGATAAAGGGATAATATCCAAAATATACAAAGAACTCAAGTAGGTACACTACAGAGCACCAAATAACCCTGTTTTTAACATGTGGTACAGAGCTAAACAAAGAATTCTCAACTGAGGAATACTGAATGACAGACATGCACCTAGAGAAATATTCAAAATCCTGGGACAAATGCTACAGAAAAGGACCCTGAGATCCATCTCACACCAGTCAGAATGGCTAAGATCAAAAATTCAGGTGAAAACACATGCTGGCAAAGATATGGAGGAAGAGGAACACTCCTCCATTGTTGGTGGGATTGCAAACTGGAAGAACGACTCGGGAAATCAGTTTGGAGGTTCCTCAGAAAATTGGACATTGCAATTCCTGAGGACACAATATACCTCTCCTGGACATATACACAAATGGTGCTCCAACATACATCAAAGACACATGGTCCACTATGTTCATAGCAGCCTAATTTATAATAGCCAGAAGCTAGAAAGAATCCAGATGTCCTTCAACAAAGGAATGGATACAAAAATTGTGGTATATGTACACAATGGAATCTTACTCAGCGATCAAAAACAATGACTTCATGTAATTAATATGCAAATGGGTGGAATTAGAAAATATCATCCTGAGTGAGGTAACCCAATCACAAAAAAAAAACAAAACAACAACAACAACAACAACAACAACAAAATAAAACACACATGGTATGTACTCACTGATGTGTGTACATTAGCTCTAAATCTCGGATTACCCAAGATACAATCCACTTACAACATGAAACTCAAGAAGAAGGATGACTAAAGATTGGATGCTTCAGTCCTTCTTAATGAGGGAATAAAAATATTCATAGGAGGGGTTCTGGAAATAAAAGTAGGAGCAGAGACTGAAAGAATGGCCATTCAGAGCTTGCCCCACATATGGATCCAGCCCATATACATACATCTACCAAACCCACACAATATTGTTGATGCCAAGAATTATATGCTGACAGAAAGTTTATATAGCTGTCTCCTGAGATGTTCTGCCAGAGCATGACAAATTCAGAGGCAAATGCTCAGAGCCCACAATTGAACTGAAAATAGGGTCCCCATTGGAGAAGTTGGAGAAAGGATTGAAGGAGCTGAAGTGGTTTGCACCCCTTTAAGAACAACAATACCAATCAGTGACTGAACCACCATACAAACCGTGGACACACCCGTGGCTCTAGCTGCATATGTAGCAGAGGATGGCCTTGTTTGGCACCAATAGGTGGAGAAGTCCTTTGTCCTGCTATGTCTGTAATCCTTGGTATAGATGAATATCATGGTTGGGAAGTTAGAATGGATGGGTGCTTTGGTGGGGGAAAAATCTCATAAAAGAGCGAGGGGTATGTGTTAGGGGGTTTATGGATGGGAAACCAGAAAAGGGGATAACATTTGAATGTAAATAAAGTATGTTCAATCAAAAAAGCTGTAAGGGGAAAATTATGCCAATTTCAAAGACAGTTAATTTAGAACAATATTTTATTGTTTGCTACTGTATATAAGTGTTTGAATAATTTTCTATGGAGAACATGTCTGAAGAGGACTGGAGACTGAGTCCTCAGCTCCACTCTGACTTGCATCACAGATCATGGGAAGCAGACACATAGGTGATGTTAATTGAACACAGTTTCTCTGAATGAGTTGTTAGCAATTTTAACTGTTGAGAAATCCTTTTGGGTAAAGGGAGGTATTTTAATAAAGAATGGAAAATATTAATAGTCAAATGGCCTTTTTTTAAGTGTAACAAAAGTGTGGAAAGCTGCTATCACATTCAGAGTATATTGGAGAGTAAAATTGTCTCCACAGGTTGAGTATTGACTGCAACAGCCTATAAACACTGATAAAACCAAAATGTCTTCACATGAAGACTATGCTGAAGTTTCTTTTTATATCATCAAAAAAAACTGCTTTACTGACAGCCTAAAAAGAATAATATTAAAAGACAAAAAGGGAAATGTTGCTTAAAGTAAGAGAGACCACGCCCCATACACTGTGATTGACACAATACTTGATGACAAATTATATGGCACGGAAGCAAGTATCTCCTATATAACGTTGTCTTGTACTTCTGTCTGTCTCTCTCTCTCTCTCTCTCTCTCTCTCTCTCTCTCTCTCTCTCTCTCTCTCTCTCTCTCTCTCTCTCTCTCTCTGTGTGTGTGTGTGTGTGTGTATGCAGATATATTTAAGAAATTCAGAATTACAGCATACTCTGTTAAAGAATCACATCTAAGTTTACGTATAATAATTTTTAAAAAGCCTACGAATTTGCTGAAAATTCCATGAAAATTTTTCATTTTAAAACTATGCTTACTGAATCGTGACTTCTGTAATCCCTGATTTAATTCTGAATCGTTCACTTCCTTCTTTTAGCCGCATTCCAAGATTAACGGGAAAAATACAAAGGCGAGACTTGTATTATCAGTAATTATTGCGAAGACAAGATTCAATCAAAGAAATCCTGAATGTAACAAAAGGGAAAACAAACCACTTTCCAGTGTTCCCACAACCACAGGAATTGAATGAAGTGGGTGTCACTCCCAGGCTTGGCTCCAAGGGAAGTTGAAAACCGAAAGGACTTCTGGTCCTTGTAGTTTCACCATATTTTCTCTTGCCAGAAGCCAGGGTCTGAAAGAGAGGGGCAACACACTGCGCAGCGCTTTTATGACTCATTTGCTGTAGACCTTCTATTTACTGGATCAGTTTGCTGCAATCGGATACATGCTGTTGTTGAGGATACAGAAAGGAAAAGGACTTTCTCAGCTTTAAGCTGGTTTTATATCAGTCGGATTTTCTAGACAGCATCTTTTACGAATAGCTGTGGTTCTAAATCAACTCATCAGAATAATTTACGAATGAGATTTAAAAATAATTTTTAACAAGGAAATATACTTTCAATCCTAATGCATATGTTCAATTACTTCATCCAGAAGAAATTAAATCGCTGATGGTTTCTTCGGCCAGTCTTGATAAGCAGTTTTGTCTTACCGTAACTTTTCATGCTAACTTATGGTGTTTGGTTGACACATCCTTGTGTAACCTCTCTCACCCTCTCCCTTCCCCTTTCCCTATCCCCTTTCCCTCTCCTCCCCCTCTCTCTTTTGAACATAATGGGAAAAGGAGTGGATCTGGGTGAGAGGAGAGATAATGAGGAGAGCTGCATGGAATTAGTGGAGGGAATTGAGATGTAATGAATGAGAGAAGAATAACAGAAGAATAAAGATAGAAAATCATGAATGTAAGACAATAGAAATTGAATATAACTAATACTGAAGAACAAGATTTAAAATTTTTGGTTAAGGCCACACTTTATGTAAGTATATTTCGAAGGAAAAGGACACTTTAGAAATAGAATTATGGGGGCTGGAGAAATGGCTCAGTGGTTAAGAGCACTGAATGCTCTTACAGAGGTCCTGAGTTCAAATCGCAGTAAAAATCTGGTGGCTCACAACCAACTGTAATGGAATCTGACACCCTCTCTGGTGTGTCTGAAGACAGCTACAGTGTACTATCAGTAATAATTGCAAAGACAATAATATAATATTTATAATAAATAAATAAATGTTTTTTAAAAATAGAATTATGTTTATTCTAGGAAAGGCTGATCTTCTCAGCGGTTGGTACAAATTACGAAGAAGAGTTTAACATGAAAAAACAAATAAATAGACCTTTTAAAGTGGTGGTACACAGTGTTACATCCATGTTGCAGGACCTCAAAAGATATTTTGTAAATACATAAGCATCTTAATTATGAGCTCTAGATCAATGTCACCGATGGTCCTGTCACAGCATGTCATACTGAAAGCCCTCCGAATAGGGTTTCAGGGTTTTTATTACGGTTACAGCAAATTTTTGGAATTTGTGTAAGGTTCAGCAGGTTAATATTTTAACAATGGCATTTTGGGATACACTGTAGTAACTGCACACAGGGAAAGAACTACCGGATGAACAGAATGGCTAAGTTACCTGTTCTCTGCAGGATGTCATAAGGTAAATGTATAATCTGTTATTTTGCCCTGACTGGCTGGCTGTTGCTAAATGGGGTGGATTCCCATAGAATGTTTGCTCAGCTAGACTTTTGTGATTTTCTTCCTAGAGTTGGAGTTTAGCCCCTAGTCTCTCATAAAATAGGGTTGCTTCAAAAACAGATTTGATTGGGCTTTACAACAGGTTGATGATTTTGATTAGAATCATTCTAAGAGTGATTAACGAGTGTTTGATTCAAGGGGTAAGAATTTTATTCCACATGCAAAACAAACCTAGGGGGATATGGGACAATCCTCATGCTGACTTCTGAGTATCACCTACATGCAAAAGCAAACAGGGACGACCTGCTTGCTCGACTGATTATGATCAGGTGGAAGAAATTCCCTCACCGCCACCCCTCATTTCTGAGATATTTTCTCTGCCCTAATGAAAAATAGCCCATTTCCTGTGTCAATGCAGAAGTGGTAATTGCCATAACTAAGGGAGTTGCCTCCCATTACTATTGCCAGAAGCACAGCCCCCTCCTTGGTGGCTGAAGAAAGAAAATGTGGCAATTCTCACAGTGAAGGAGTATTTTAAAGAATGGCCAGCTTCGACATTTCAACTAATAAAGCCATGTTTTTATACTAATTTTATTGAAACTAAAATGATAAGTATGTAGAAGAAAATACAACTATACAGAATGAAATATAAATATCAAACACACAATGGTATAATAAATGAATTTCCCTTTTAAATCTGCGTTTTGAATGTGTTAATGGCAAATATTCCCCTCCATCCATTTTTAAAGTCAGTCAGCATCACAGGATTTTCACAGATTTTGAATTCTCATTTACCTGTTATGTTAATTTATATATTGTGTGATATGTTACCTAACAGTGTCCTGCATTATTCTTCTTGTGTTTCTGAAGGAGAACATACCTCAGATGGCCCCTGCACTAATCAGGTATAGGATTTGGCTTTGAGATGACTGTTAAATTCTTTAAAAACAGCACTGTCATTTCATATCCTTGGGTCCCTCTGCATTGTACTAAGAACTTTTGTAAGTGTTTCCATCAATCTTTCTGGTCTCTCAAAATCTACATGGCACAGTGAGCACAGAGGTAATCACTACTTCAGTCATCACTTCGCTTGTAGCTTTAAGGGTAAGAATGAAATCTGTGTCTGAGATCTAGGAAGAACACAAAAGTTTCTTTCCCCTTAGAACACATTTTAATGCAATTGAATTTGCAGTAGGCTGATTGAATTCCCTATAATATTTTAATGTCTCCTATCAAGAATCTGTCCATCCTGCCAAGCCTGGAACCTCCAGGTTAGGAAAATGTCAGAGCCAGGAGATGGGAAGGATGTGCTTGGGGTGTAGAACAACCTTATAGAAGAAGGAAGAACAGATGGGATAGGGGGCCTATGGATGGAAAACCAGGAAAGGGAATCACATTTGAAATGTAAATATAAAATATCCAATTAAAAGATCTCCCATGAAGCTTCGAACATTATACTTTCTCATCCCTTACTTATGAACTAGACATTTCTTAAATTTATTGGCAAAGGTGTATTCATTGTGTGGCTGGCCTTTTTTATGATGATTAAAAATCAAAACTGTATATTTACACACGCACACACACACACACACAGAGAGAGAGAGAGAGAGAGAGAGACAGACAGACAGACAGACAGACATTGCTTATTGTCTTCCTCTGAAGTATGTCTCAAAGGTTTTAGGTGCCTTATTAGCTCTGGTTTCTTTCTGTATACTAATCCTTACACAGTTATCTGTATCTCTAATTTCAAAGCTTTACCGCAATATCCATTATCTATTCAAATAAAATATCTTCCTCTTATGACTCATAATTGTCCTTTCAAATGATTGTTTTATTGAAAGAAAAATTCAACATTTTTAGTAATCAGGAATATGCATATTCAAACCATATCAAAATTTTATCTTCCACTAATAAGTATTGCCAAGATCAATGAAATAAATGACCACACAATGTAGAAAGGGTGAAGCATAATAAGAATCCTTATCCACTGCTAGTTAAAACACACAGTTGTATTTCTTTTTTGGAAGTCGGTGTGATTTTGCACTTGGGACCCTGGGAATATTGTACTCCAGATTTTTTCATATCATTCATATCAGTAAGCAAAAGGATACAGCCTAGCCGTCCACGAATAGGGCTATGGTTAATGAAAATATCGTACAAAACACAATGGAATATTATTCAACTGTTAAAAAACAATAGAACTCATAGTAAAGGAAGGATAAAAATCTCATCCTGAGTTACCCGTATCCCACCAAACATCTCAGACAATGCCTAAGAACATGATTGTCCTATGCACAATGTTGATGGCTCTATTTCAAAAGATGATACTGCATTTCTGTTGAACATAAAGAAAAAAAGCAGGTGCCTAACTAAAGCCGTTATCTACTGAATAGTGTTCGTGGTACTGAAAAGTATTCTGCATGGTACATGAAGAAAAATTTAAACACCAACTCAACTCTGCATTCTTTGACCTACAACAGTCAGCTGCCTACATGATACTCTGCTGCAAGAGTGGCACCTGCTTGGGAAAAAGCTACTACTATCTGATGATCTAAGGTCTACTCACTGAGACAGAACACATTTCTGACATTTCTTCCCATGGCAAAATACCTGAGAATAGTGCGAAAAGAATATACCAATGCCTGCTTACACTATGTATCAATAAAAGAATTTATAATAACACTGTTATATCCATCATAAAGTGTATTACTTCACCTTCACTATAGAAGCTAATATATACTGTTTATGGTGTCAGAAACAGAGACCCATATCCTTACAGTGTGCAGTATGGAAGACCTTGGTTAATTCTGTCATAAATCACATATTGCCACCCAAATTCCCCTTCATGGCTCAGTAAAATTTTTAGAAACCATTGTAAAAAGTTACTAAGGCCAGTGATGTTGGGAGGGATGCCAGCAAGCAACATACATTTCAGACATAGTAGGGCTGATGCACATATGAACACATACAGAAAATAACAACATGCATAGTGTCTCCATAGGTCAGTCCATACACTGAGAGCAGGAATGGCATGTGATTTCCCACCTTTCATCAAGTAGCTATCTCTATTTGACAAATTCTCCAAATGGAAAAACTAGTGTACCCCAGTGATACCCTCCTGAGTCCAGAATCCACACAGAAGATCAAGTCTTATTCCATGCAGTAGAGAGACAACTAATGTGACTCAACATTAATATCTTGAGTTATTGTTTGACGCACAATATACTGTATTTTTAAACATACTAATAATTTTTTGTGGGCATATGTCTCTCTGTATCTTTGTGCTTCTTTATTGTGATTTTTTTCTTATTACTAGGGTTGCTGGTTGTGTTTTATTTTGTATAGCTTTTTTTTAATTTGGTTGTATATTTTCTAAGGGGGGAGAGAGAGAGACAGAGAGAGAGAGAGAGAGAGAGAGAGAGAGAGAGAGAGAGAGAGAGAGAGAACATTAGGATTAGGTGGTTCTGCAGGTGGCAAGAATATGTTAGGGGAATATAAGGTATGACAAAATTAGAATATATTGTGTGAAAAAATCTATTTTCAAAAATTAGTAATTCAAAGAAAATATAGATGTTGTTATGGTCATCCTGCTTAAGACATTAAAATTAAATCAAAGTACTTATGGGAGATTGCATTTATTTCATTGGTCAGAGGAGGAGAATATATGGAAATCAATTCCCTAATTCTTAATGATGCTTCATGTATGGAACTGTGATGATTTCTATTTTTTTGGCCCAGGTTGTGGCACCTCAAATCAGTAGCCTTCCTCTATGGAAAATACAAACATATTGAGTAAGATATTAGGGAAACAACACCCCTTATATTAGCCATGAGTAAAGTATAATATATTGGTGTGACTCTAACCGGCAAGTGAAAGGTGTGTATGACAAGAATTTCAAATCTCTGAAGCAAGAACGCAAAAAAGACATCAGAAAATTGTAAGACTTTCCATGATCATGTATCAGTAGGATTAACATAATAAAAATGTCCATTTTACCAAAAGCAATATACAGTTCCAGTGCAATTCCCCATCAAAACCCCAACTCAGTTCGTCACAAAGATAGAAAGTCCAAATCTCAACTTCATCTGGAATAAGAAAAAAACAACGAATAGTGAAAATTATTATCAACAATTACGGAATTTCTGCGGGAGTCACCATCCCTCACCTCGAGCTGTGCTACAAATCAATAGTGATAAAAACTGCAGGATATTGATACAGAGACACACAGGTAGATGAACACAATAGAATTGAAGACCCAGAAATGAACCCACACATGAATGTTCACTGATCTTTGACAAAGAAGTCCAAAGAGTGCAATCAAAAAATTAAGCATTTTCAAAATTGGAAGTGGTCTAACTCAAAGTCTGCAAGTACAAGAATGGATATTGAACTATTTTTATCTTCTTGTACAATTCTCAAGTCTTAGTGGATCAAGAACCTCCACATAAAACCAGATACAGTGAATCTGATAGAAGAAAAAAATGGGACAGAGTCTTGAACACATTGGCACAGGGAAAAATACCTGAACAGAGCACCAGTGGCTCATGCTTTGAAGTAAAAAATTGACAAATGGGACCCCTCTAAAGTGAAAATATTTTGTAAGGCAAAGGACACTGTTTAAAGGACAAAATAGCACTGTACCAATCCTATATCTGATAGAGAGCTATCGTCCAAAATATACAATGAACTCTAATAAGTTAGACACCAGAGAATCAAATAACCAATTTAAAAAATATGGGGTACAGAGTTAAATGGTTAATTCTTAACTGAGGAATATTGAATGACCGAGAAATACCTAAAGAACTGTTCAACATACCTAGTACTCAGAAAAAAGGAAATCAGAACAACCCTCAGATTCTAGCTCACACCCATTAGAAGGAAAAGATCAAAAACTAACTTGACAGTAGATGCTGACGAAGATGTGGAGAAAGATGAATACTACTCCATTGTTGGTGGGATGACAAGCTGGTAAAACTACTCTGGAAATTAGTCTTGTGGTTCCTCAGAAAATTGGAAATATTTTTACCTGAAGATCACTATCGATTAAAAGATGCTCCAACATAAAACAAAAACATGTGTTCTCTTATATTAATAGCAGCCTTATTATAATATACAGGAGCTGGGATTAACATAGATGTCCCTCAACAGATGAATGGATACAGGAAATTTGGTTCCTTTACACGATAGAATATTACTCAGCTAATAAAAAAGACTTCACAAATTTTGAAGGCGAGTGTGTGGAACTAGGAAATATCCTCCTGAGTATGATAACCCAGATTCCAAATGACAGTCCTGGTATGTACTCACTGATAAGTGGATATTAACCCCAAAACTCAGAACTCCCATGACTCATAGACTCTATGAAGCTTACCAAGGAATTTCAAAGGTTGGATGCTTCGATTCCATTTAGAAATGGGGAGAAAATAATCATTGGAGGCAGAGGCAAAGAGGGACCTGGGTGGGGGAAGTGATGGGGTGATAAAGGCATGGGAGGGTTAGTCATGATAAGAGACTAGTGAGAAGTCCAGAGTGCTTGAAAATGAATAAAAATACGTGGCAGGGATGAGCTGTGGAGTGGGAACTAGAATGTCCTAGATCCCATGGACGAAAGAAACTCCCAGGTCCCAAGGTGGATGATATTAGCCAAGATACCCAACAGCGGGGAGATAGTACTTGAAGAGACCAACTTTCATAGATTGACATGGCCCCCAGATGAGGGATAGGGCCATCTACCCATTTCACATTCTTCAACCCACAAAGGTTTATGTATAAAGTAAGTGCAAGGTCAAAAAAATGCACCAGAGAGTGAAGGAAAGACCATCTAGTTTCCACCTCACTTTGACAACCATCCAGTTGCGGACCTCAAACCCTAATACTATTGCTGCCAAGAAGTGCTTGCAGATAGGAGCCTTGCATAAGTATCCTTTTAGAGGCTCTGATAGCACCTAAGACTGATGCAGATCCTCAAGGCCAGAAAAGAGTCTGATCCCAGAGAACCCAATGGAAGAATAAAGGGAAGGACTGAAGCAGCTGAAGGGGATTTTAATCCCATAGGCAGAACAATTATATCAACGAACTATATCCTTCAGATGCCCCAAGGACAACCGCCAATCAAAGAGTATGATGGTTGAGTCCATGGCTCCAGCTACATGTGTAGCAGAGGAGTGCCTAATTTAGCATCAATGGGAGGGCAGGCTCTTGGGCTGGTGGAGGCTTGTTGCCCCAGAGAAGGAAGATGCTAAAGGTGTGAGGCATGAGTGGATGGTTGGATAGGGAAGCACCATCTTAGAGGCAAAGGGAGGAAGGATAGTTTGAGGAGCTTGTAGATTGGAGTCTGGGAGGGGAGATAGCTTTTGGAATGTAAACACCTAAAATAATTAATAATATAAAAGAAAATGGAAGTCAAAGAATCCCAGAAAGCATGTATCAACAATTGCACATGTTTTCAATTGACACTGCAAACTTCATGGTAAGACCATTCTATTTTAGAGACTATAGATTCCATTTGCTTCACATTGGAAATCAAACTTAAGCTATCCAGGAACCTTTCCCTGATGGTTATTTTTTAATAGTGCTAGAATATGCTTCTTTGCATTTTCTAAGTACGGGGGGAAACTCATAATTTTCTTATTCATTGATAAACCTTATATACTACATTAATGACCTGCCATGTTCAATGCATTCATAGTGTAACTATGGTAAGACTACTTATTCAAGTAACCAACCATATTCTTGATTAGAATCAATGCCTTTTCTGCAGGAGAGAATTCCAGTATGGTACTCCAAACATTGACAACAAACATGCCTGAGGAAATTCGGGATCCTAGCAGAGAATATATTAATAATATTTTTCTAAATGGTCATTTTGGCAAATTCCCTTTTAAATATTTCTGTTAATTTCCATAGTTACATGCTGGTTATTCTTTGAGTAGTTAAGACTCTTATTATAAGGGGTTGGGGATTTAGCTCAGTGGTCGAGCGCTTTCCTAGGAAGCACAAGGCCTCGGGTTCGGTCCCCAGCTCCGAAAAACAGAACCAAAAATAAAAAGACTCTTATTATAGTTGTTTTTGATTAGCAGAAGGATAAATAAGTACTTAAAATACTGATAATAAGGAACTATCATTTTTCAGCCACATTTGGGACAACTAAAACAACCTGCCCTGGCATCAAGCAATATTAAAGAAAAAGTTACAGAAATTATATGACACTAGAGGATTAGAGAAATACTGTGAAATAGCATTGCTGCTGCATACATGAACTCCAATGGTTACAGTTAAATGTGCACCCCTCACAAGACCAAGGACAAAGTCAAGGATGGAGGATGATGGTTCTCTCCGTACTCCAACTGTACATGTAGACATTGCTATTGGAGTAAATGTTTCGTAGGGTAGCAAGTGACTTGTTTCCTTAGAAATGTGGTCACTGGTCAGGATAAAAATAAATTATTCCAGCATTAAGTCAACGAAAAACAAACTAAAAGCTAGCATCCTGGTAAATGAAGAAGCTCAAAACATTTTCGTTAAAATCAAAAACAAAACCAGGAACAAAACAAAACAAAAACACTTCTTGTCTTATTCTGAACAATATTAGGAATCTTAGGGAAGCAAAAGGAATGAAAGATATAAAAGCAGTAGGAGTAGGAGAAGAAGAAGTCAATTTGTGATAGGATTTTATAAGTAAAAGTTGCTAAATAGTTGAAAATGCATAATGATAGTAATTATATTCAGTAAAGATCCAGGATCAAAATTAATGAAAAAATCACGTTTCTGTAATAAATATTTTAAGAAACAAATAATACACCCAATATCATATACAATACATATAAATTATAACTTTATATACCACATTGTTAAATATAATATAAATATATATATATATATATACCAGCAACATGATATCTATATTATACCTGTAGAAAATTTGAAAAGTTACAATGAAAATAAGGTATACAAGTAGCAAATTTATAAAAATTAAAACAGAAAACAGAGCTTGACATGCCTCTTATGGCCAGGGATTGTCAGGGCTATTCTCATGGAAATTGCTATTCTAACAAAAGCAATTCACCTGTTCAATGTAGTAATCAGTAATATACATGCAAATTAAAAACATTGTTGTAATCTTATACAGAAAACAAAAAGATATTTATTGTAGAAGAAAAATGAATAATAAAAGAGTTGTAGGAGACATCATGTCAGATTTAAGTATATGCTACATAATTAACATAACAAAGGTGTATGGTATTGTATTACTATGCTATAGCTATATTATTTAAGCACGTATCTTCAGAAGCAAAAACCTCAAGACCGCTCAGAGTGCTATAGGCCTGGGTCACCACAGGCTTGTACTTTGGATATACATTATAAATCTTGAATCCAAACAACATTTTGAGAAAGAAAACAAAATACAATGACATAAAGGAAAGGACATGCCTCTGTGGACCTCCCTGTTCAAGAGTTTATAACAGTCTGCACTGAGTCTTCTGTTCATATCTTCTAACACTCAGTTAGTGTTTTTATGGGATTCTTAAGTGAGTTAACAAGTGGGTTTCTGATCCTTGTGACTACTACTGTGGCACTGTTTATTCTGTTGCATTGCCTTGTCAACATTCAATATCATGATTTTTGTTTATCTTACTGTATTTCATTTTGTTATGTTTGGTTGTTGTAATTTGGATGTGCGTTTCTAAAGAAAGACTGAAAGGAATTAGATATAGAAGAGAAGGGAGGTTGGAAGGAACTGGGAGGAGTATAAAAAAGGGAAACCATAATTATTGTCGATGGCATTTAAATTAATTTTCAATAAAAATATAAAATACAATACCATTTTTGATGAAAAATACCTAAAAAACCTGCAAACAAACAAACAAGCAAATAAAACAAAAAGAAAAGACAAACCGTTGTTGATTTTTCTGATGAAGAATTGCCAAAAACAAGAAATTAGCATGCTATTTTGCATAACAAATCAGGGGAAAGATCAAAATAAAAACGATTACATATCCAAGGAAAGTTACTCCTAATTCACAAGGTTATTGTGGGATCTGGGCAACATTACAAAATTAAAAGATATATTAATAAATGACACATATCTAAAGTCAATAAAAACTGTATATATTCAAAGTAAATTACCTTATTAGATCTCAGAAAATAAAAGTTTATTATTATTACCACTATTATATATATTTATTGATATATACATATATACATATATATTTATACATATGTGTGTGTGTCTGTGTTATGTGAAAGATAATCCACATTTCCATATTATGGCACTTCACACACCTGAATTCACTCTCTGCCACTCTCTCTTAAACACACTTTGGAAACCCCTTTTCTTTCTTATAACTATCATAGTGTCAGAACTCATACTACTGTGGTTTTCCTTTGATGATAAACTGGATATTAATCCTTAAGTGATTCATATCCTCCAGGGCATGGCAGAACCTAATTTATTCCTTTGTGAATATTATTTTTATGCAGCATCTGTATACCAACCAAATATTCCTCTTTTTCAATCTGACTGTCATTACTCACACACACCAATAACGTACAATACTGTCAATTATATGAAATATTTAGGTTCACCCTGTAAGAGAACTGAAATAAAGCAGCAATGCACATTGAAAGCTCAAAAGTAGGGCCACTAAAGCCAACACAACACAGGACAGGAAAAAGGAATCCAGGTCCAGATGTAACTGCTTTCTGAACTGATTCTTCAAAGACTTGATAGCTATAGAACAATTCTCTAAATGCAACATATTTGCAGTACTTAATGTGTAAAAATCATGTCTACCTAAAAAGAAACAAGAGATCAAACTGGGAGCTGACATGGATTGCTGCCCTGCTTTGCTGATGATTCCTATGGTGGATGCAACAGGCAACTTTGACTGTCTTTTTCTCTGAGCAGAATTTGCTGCACTGTCTTGATTAATCATAGTCCCAAACCTTAGTCTCTCCTAGTGAACCAGAACAACCCTCCAATCACACATGTGAACATGTTTCCGGGCTCCAAGGATTCAAAATCTTTTCTAACCCTAAGACATAAGCAGGCAACGATGAGATTTAACCTTTCTATTGCAAGTATTGAAGAGAAGGATCTTCTCAAGCTCCTTTAAAAGGCAGTCAGGAATATATTCAAGTATTTCCGGGGCAATGGGGACTGTGTAATACTGATTTATATTCACCTTTAGATCTCTATACGAAGGAAAGAAAGAGTGCTTAGAAAAAATTTAACCCAAACTAGGGAATGTACAAAAGCTCTCTATACTTGTAGTACTATGATGAGAAATCACTAAGGAATAAAAGTTGATCCCTTACCAACATTCTGCATTCTTCATGTTTTACTTTCTTAGGTATATTTTTCAAATTTCCTATATGTTCATGTAAATGAAAACCTTACCAAGAACATAATATTTGTTGTTTAATAAAAGAATCGGTTAATCTTTCAGTGATGAAGTTTATTTCAATCATTTTTTTAAAAAATGTTGCTATGATACACTTTTTATTTAGTTTTGTTTGCTTATTTTTAAAACAGAGTATTATTCATTAGAATTTGCTGGACTTGTGCCACACTTTTCAGACAAGACATGCTTTGAACTCTGAGATCGAGAGTTTCTGCTTCTTAAATACTAGAAGGAAAGTCATGTGCCAACATGGTTACCTAGGTTGTTCATGATGATGATGATGAGGAGGAGGAGGAGGATGAGGATGAGGATGAGGATGATGATGCTTTCAATCACTACATTTATTTTAGCCACATGGATACCGGACATTGTGAATTAGATGATTAAGGAGTCATGTTCCAACATCAGGGTTCCCTGGAGCATCTTGAGATTACCATTTTCCCCTTTAGCTCTGGAGACTCGTTTCCCTGTATGATGTTGTCAAAGACTCTCTCCAGGTTTCTGGATACTGTTGAAGTTGTAATAAATAAGAAAAATGCAATTGTGTGAGTGGCATTTTTTAAGGGACCAGAGACAACCGACAGTTGACTTTGGAGATAGCACTGTTAGTGGGTCCACTAATACATCCCAACTCTGCAACTTATACAAGGGATTCTTAATCATTTTTTATGATGTTGAATACCTTGTTCTCTACAGTCCAAGAAATTTGGACATCCACACTGTGTCTCAAAATTAGGCCTCCCTGTTCACCCTTGGGAAGTTCCCAGGTTTCCCATTAACGTTAGTTTTAATCATTTATGTATATTTCTCTCTGTCTCTCTCGTTCTCTGCATCTCTGTCTCTCACTCAGCTTCTGTCTCTGTCTCTGTTTGTTCTTTTCTCTCTTTCTCTGCCTCTGTCTCTGTCTCTCTGCCTCTGTCTCTGTCTCTGTCTCTGTCTCTCTGTCTCTCTCTCTCTGTCTCTCTCTCTCTCTATCTCTGTGTGTGTGTGTGTGTGTGTGTGTATGTGTGTGTGTGTGTGTGTGTGTGTGTGTGTGTGCCTGAACATAGTGTTGATGTATGTAGGTGCCAAAGACTGTGTATGACTTCAGATATGCAGTTCCATGTAGTTTTGACATTCTCGACATAAATGATTGGAAATCATGCAGAGCCCTCCTTGTTTTATAAGCAGAAACATCTCTCAGGCTCTTCTATGAACATTCAAGCTTGGTGGTATAAATGCCTGCTGATTATGAGAAAGAAAGTACGAACATAATGTAGAATGGCTTCTGATTTTAAATGTCCATACAAAATTATTTTCCAGTAAATGTAAATATGACTTAGCAATATCCTTTCTGCAAGTAAAAGACTACATAGGAAAAGGAAATGCATAAGGAATTAATAAATGTGTTAGCGCCTTAGCATTCTTCTAGATCCCACCCAACTGTTACCTAGGTCCAGCCAGGTAGGCCTGGCTTGCTATGAAAGGGAATGTTTAGCCTCTCTCTCTACCCCTTTTTATCTCTCTGACCCACTTCTTCCACTCCACTTCTACATTCCCCCTTTCTCTCTGTGTTCCCAAGTGCCCTCCTCCTCTCCTCTTTCTCCATCATCTTCTCCGTCTCTACTCCCTTCCCATCTCCACTTCCCATTCCCCAATCTCAACTCTATTCTATACTAGACCCATTTTATGGCTGTTACCTTGGGGGAAGAGATGCCTCAGCATGAGGCTGCTGATGCAACCCATAACAATAAACTTTGTTCTGCAAAATATATCCTTGACTTTATAAAATACATCATTTGGCATTATAACTTGGATTTGCAAACTGGCAGATTCACATTTCCTGCCACTTCATGGACTTTCCAGCAATTGGCTCAATATTCCTTTCTACCCAAACATGGGCAAATTGGGAAGATGCCCTCCTGCCACTCAGACATTAGTCAGGGGAAATGGCCACTGGTGTCTATTTAGCTCACACCCACAACCTCTAATATCCTTGGCAACAGAGGATGTCTGGCCTTTCTAGCTGACTCCTCATCTTAGGTCCTTTACCACTGGGTGGGCTCTATTTCCCTCCTTGAGATGGTTTCTCTCTCACTGCTGAAAAATCCTAAACCTAGGCAAACCATTCTCCTTGGGCACTGGCTCCACAGCTCAGCAGCTGGTCCCAGCTCAACCCCTAGGTTATCACCTGGTGTTCTGACAATCTAGCCTGGTTGCTCATTCCATTCTGAGTTATTAATTGATCATTGGAACTCTGGAATCTATAAGCTTAATAACTACTATTCTCACTCTAAGACAATGGCTACTTTGCTATTTCTAAGATCTGTACTGGGACACCTCCTGGCCTTAAAGACTTCCAAATTTTTTCTAATGCCTTATAAATAGTAACTCTAAATGGCCACCTAACCACACATTGAAAAAAACTTTTGACATCTCCCAGCAGCAATCTGAAAAATGGAAGATTTTTTTCTGTGCAGGCTTTTGCCCACCTTTCCTTTCAACCAGTTTGTTTCTTGATCCAACTAGCTTGGTCTCTGGTCCCTGATCCTTTGCCTCGCCAGATATTTTTTCACTGCTGCTAGCGGCTGTTTGGTCCAATGTGTAGTCTTACATTTCTACCTCCTTGGAAACTTTTATTTCTGATTCCTTTCCATTCGGGTCTACCGTAGCTCTAAGCAGGCTGTGGTGTGAGAAGGAGCAGCAGAGCTACTCTATGAGCCTGCCTCAGGTGTGCCACACCACCATTTAGAGTGTGCTGCTCAGTCTGTGATGCTAGGACCTGCACAGTGGCTGAGGCTGCTTGCAGTGACAGGGGAAAATCTCCATAATGCCCTGTCCACCAGACAAAACAAGTCTATTTGTATCTTTTTATGTTTGCATCTGTTGATACATAGTCATGCTTCTATAGATAAATGTTGTTCGGTTCAAAGATATAACCAACACAGGTGGAGGTATAGCTTCAGTACCATCTTGGATGAAGGCAGTCTCATGACTATCTGCCATGTTTGTTATGGTCAGTCCTTACTTCACATCTGTCATTAGGAGAACAGCCTGAATGAAAGTCTCCAAAGACATTTAACAATTAAGACAAACTTTTTATATTATTTCTATCCAGCTGTGGTAAATAATTTTAATACTAATTTAAGATTTACAAGAGTAAAAATGATAGCTCCCATAAATATATGTTGAGCCTTGTTTTGCTGCTGTAATTCTGTCATTAACTCATAAGCTCTTTACTTCTTGATATTAGCCAGAACAAATAATTAACAACAGATGCAGATCTAATTCAGATATACTTAACAGATCCCAGCTCTCAATCTTGTCAGAAATCTGCTAAATTTAACATTAAATATTTAAGTATATTGTGACAGACCGAGACCTCCAAATCATCACAGAGAACTTGCACAAGATCTCCAAGATGATATGTCATAGTGACAAGTGACTCTACCTGGATTGTTGTACAATGACCACTGAGAGAGATGGTTCTTTTTCCTTACCTGCTGCCAGTGCTCAGGCTAATCTGTAGACAAACAGAGGGCACCCAGGGAATTAAATGTATCATAATGCCTAAGACAAGGTTAGTCATTGCTCCCATATTCCTTCTCCACAGGGAGAGCCTCTCATCTTCTAGGCCTGATGAACAGACTACCTTTGCATGAGTTGTGATGGAGACCAGAGGGACCTGGAGAAACTGTTTAGGTAATGGATTATAGACTAACTTCTGTCATTTTTAATTAATATATTAGATCAAGATTATATTTTATTCTTCTCTGACTTCTGATTAAATTGAAGCTAAGCTAATTGCAGCTTGACAACTAGAAAACAGGCAACGGGCTGCTTATCACTAGATAATCCACTGCTATATTAGCTCATAAGTCTATTCATTAAATAGTTAAGACTCTCTTATCTATGATAAAATAGACGGCAGGCTTGCATTACTCATAGGGTTCATGATAAACGACATACAAATTCAGATGTAACCTTTCACAGATGAAACTTTCTCCTACTTCCTTATCTAAACTAAGGTTTCAGTGACTAAATGTTTCATATTTCTTCACCATACTGTATGGTTGTTGTATTGAGACTTTAAGAGTTAAAAATTCTAATTCTTATCCATGGAGTTTTGTTAAATGAGCCTAACCGTAGAAAAATATTCCACTATGTGACCCTACTTCTATAATCACTAGTTCAAATATTATGTTTCCTTTGATTGTCTTCTAAATATATATTAAAGTATATCTCAAGCTAATTTTAAAATATCCACTATCAAAGTTACAAATTTAAGTTTCATAACTTGAAGTATTTCTCACAGTAAATCCATTTACTCATCTATCAAGTTCACAAGGTCATCAACTTTTTATTATCATTTAAATAGAAACTTAAAGTTTTTCATCATACCAAATTTATATCTATTCATTCTTCTAGATAGAAGTCCTTCTTATTCCTTCTGCTCCCCAAAAGACTTTTGTCTTCCCTAAGCTCAGTATAAACACTGTTCATGGTATTAACAAACTTCTCTTTTGTAAATTTATAAGCTCCAGGAAACACACTCAGATCTACCTCTCATGAACTGAGCAGGCACCATCTGCCAATCAATAGCCAAGTTTCTACCTGTTCCCTATTCCTCTCCTGTTCCCTGGATTTGAGCATCTCCTTATCTCAACCACCAAGAACTAAGCGTTTCAAATGTACACTAAAAAAAGTTATTTTTCTCCAACCTTACTTACTAAACTTTATTTTCTACCTTGTGTGTGTGTGTGTGTGTGTGTGTGTGTGTGTGTGTGTGTGTTTCCTATTTTTCATTTTCAATTCTAGGCATCTACTCAAACTCTACATCCAGGAAAGCTCTAGAAGAGCAACCCATGGAAGACCCAGCCTACTCTCCTATTCTCACAGACACAGGCACTCCTTTGGGCCCTCATCTTCCTACCTACAGATGTTCCCCCAGACCCTGGAAAGCAAGGAAACTTACAAATCTCCTAAGCCTTGACCAACATCCCTGTCTCTATTTTCTTAGCTTTCCCACATCACCCCAAAATTGGCAGGATCAAAAGAGCAAAAGATCACATTGACCCTATTGAAGATTCACCACCACCTCTTTCTAGTTTCTCCTATTTTTAATTAAACAAAAACGGAGATATGTTAGCACCTTAAATTTTTTTTCTTCTAGGCTCCACGAAACAGTTATTAGCAACATCCAGGTAGGTCTGGCTTGCAATAAAAGGGACTTTTTAGCCTCTTTTCTCTTTCTCTCCCTGCCACTTTTCTTTCTCTGAGCTCCTTCTACCTCTCTCCTTTCTCCACATGTTCCTGCCCCCTCTTCCCGTTCTTTCCTTCTACTCCTTCTCAACACACCCATTTCATGCCACCAAATAAACTCTATTCTGTACTAGACCTGTCTTATTCACTCTAACGGAGAGATGCCCTTGTTTGGGCCTGCTGAGGAAATTCTTCCCACCAAACCCTACCATACTCCACCAAGTATATCCTTGACTTACTGAAACACAACAAACTGTGATTTATATTTGGACAATCTGTACTGTACATTATAAAATTATGGAAAAATTGTTGCAGACTACATATGGAAATTCTTTGCTTCCTACCCCATGACAGAACGTTTAGAAGCTATCCCTGTGTAACTAAAATTGTTGTGATGTAAGAGTGATCAAATATGCATGGTAATTTATCAATTCATGCCATGCTGAGAGGAGGTGTTGACCACTCATAAACAGATTGTGCTACTGCAGATCACTTTCTCTGAAGATTCTGCCAAAGCTGGAGAAGTTTAAGTTTTCTTGAAAAGATCTGTCTGTCATCTACCATCTTGTATTTTTAAGATACCTCTCAAATCCTGATTCATAGAAGGAAAAATCCACTGAAACTACAATGCAGTAGGGTTGTATTTGTCAAAGCTCTCAGCGGATGCCTAGCAGAAAGTACGTAATCAGACAGAACTGATTTGTTATTTTTAAATACACTGTATCAATATCACTTTCTAGACATGGGGTTGTTGTGTAGAATAGATCGGGTCTTAACATAATCATTCCATCTTCATCTGTCCCTGAGCAGATCAAGGTTAAGGTTGTTATACCATGAATCAGTTTACCTTTCAGATTTTATACAATAGTGACAAAAGTTAAGAATTATATAGGGTTAGATAACAAGAAAATCAATGTAAATTTTTTTCAGCTATCAAGATAAGGTTTCAAGGTGGAATTAGGATGCTGAAAACTCATAACCTTTATTTTTAAATAAATTACATTTTTATTTTAAAAGTAATGAGTATTTGTGGATATTATATAAAAGTATCATTCTCTGAGCTTTGGGTTTTAGACTTATTGCTTGGAACAGAGAGAGTCAACCTGTTAGTGAAAAGGCCAATGCTTAAGATCCACAACTTTTGCTACCCACGAAACAGGTTCTCCTACCTAAATTAAGTTATTTATGATACTCCTGCTCAGTCATGATTGAAGCTTGTGTCTCAGGTGATTCTAGGTCTCATCAAGTTGAAAAGGGGAATAACCACCTTAATAGTTTCTAAGAATAAAATCCTGTATATGTATGCATTAATCTATACTATGTATTCTATGGATAGAAATCATGCCTTTGTGATTTCTGCAGTTGATTCCAATTAGAGAATTGACAGTATTATTTTTGCAACTTATAAAAATTTCTATGTACTGCTTACCATGTGTATATAATGAAGAGGACTTATAAGAGACCAATTCAATGATTACTTAATATGGGGCAGTTAGAAGAATTGTAGCAGTATGGAATTCATCGATCTTAAAATTGAAACAAAGGATACAGGGTCCACTATCTGGGAATAAAACGTATTGTGTACCTATTGTTTTTGTTTCGCTTGGGAGAACTCTAACAATGCTCAGTTTTTCCAAGTCCCCTCCTTTTCACAGCAGAGAATTCTAGTTTACATTTGATAATCATTTAACCCGTGTCTTCTGAGCTTTTCATTATCCCTGAATTTTGGAGTCCTGTCTTCTTCCTCCTCTCATTTTCATAATTTCTTCTTTTGACTATCCTTTCTTTATTTCAGAAACTTTGAGAAACAATCTCAATCTCTAGCCTAGGCTGGCCACAAAATTATAGTAATTAGTTTGTTTATATCCACTGAAGGATATGATTACAGATGTGAGGGAATAAACCATGAAAGGTTTTCAAAGAATATTTTTTGCATTTATACATTACTTTTTTCTCCCTCTTTTTTATTGGATAGTTTATGTATCTAAATTTCTAATATTATTCACTTTCCTGCTTCCCTCCTCTCCCATCCCCACTCCCAATGCTTCTATGAGGATGCTCCTCCTCCCACAGACCCACTCCCACCTCAACACCCTGGCGTTCCCCTACACTAGGGAAAAGAGCCTTCCAAGGACCAAGGAATACTCCTCCTGTTGATGCCAGACAACTCCATCCTCGGCTACATAGGTGGCTGGAGCCACGTGTCCCCACATAAAGTAATCTTTGGTTGGTGGTTTAGTCTGTGGGGGCTCTGGGTTGTCTTGTTGGTTGATAATGTTGTTCTTCGTATGTGGTTGTAAATCCTATAATCTCCTTCAGTTCTATCTGTAACGCCTCAACTGGGGTCCTTCTGCTCAGTTGGATGGTTAGCTGCTTAATTTGTATCAGTAAGGCTCTGATAAAGCCTCTCAGACGACTTTCATATTACACTCCTGTCCACAAGCACTTCTTGGCAACAGCAATAGTGACTGGGTTTGGTGGCTGCATATGGAAGGGATCAACAGGCTGGGCAGTCCCTGTATGGCCTTTCCTTCAGTCTCTGCTGCACTCATTGTTCCTGTATTTCCTCCCATGAGTATTGTGTTCTCCCTTCTAAGAAGGACTCAAAATTCATATGGTCTATAAATTGTATCTTGGATATTCTGAGCTTTTGGGATAATATCCACTTATCAGTGAGTGCATATCATGTCTGTTCTTTTGTGCTTAGGTTACCTCATTCCAGATAATATTTTCTAGTTCCATCCATATGCCTATGAATTTCACGAAGTTATTGTTTTTAATATCTGAGTAATACTGCATTGTGCAAATGTATCTCATTTTCTGTACCCATTTCTCTATTGAGAAATATCTGGGTTGTTTCCAGCTTCTGGCTATTATAAATAAAGCTGTTAGGAATATAGTAGAGCATGTGTCTTTGTTATATGTTGCAGCATCTTTTGGGTATATGCACAGGAGTGGCTGGATCCTCAATTTGAAATATGTCCAATTTTCGGAATAGTTGTCAAATTGATTTCCAAAGTGATTTTAACAGCTTGCAGTCCCACCAGCAAAGTAGTAGTATTTCTCTTTCTCCACACTCTCACCTGCACTTGTTAGCATCTGAGATTTTGATCTCAGCCATTCTGATTGGTATAAGGTGGAATCTCAGGGTCATATTGATTTGCATTTTCCTGATGACTAAGGATGTTGAACATTTCTCTAGGTGTGGCGGAGCCATTTGAGATTCCCCCATTGAGTATACTTTGTTTAGCTCTGCATCCTATTTTTAAATAGGATTTTTTAGTCGTATTGAGTAAAACTTCTTGAGTAGTTTTATATTTTGGATATTAACCCTCTATTAGATGTAAGGTTGTGGAAGATCTTTTCTCAATCTGTGGGTTGCCATTTTGTCCAATGGACAGTGGCCTTTGCCTGAGAGAAGCTTTTTAATTTTATGAGATCCTATTTGTCAATTGTTGATCTTAGAGAAGGAGCCATTGTTGTTCTATTGTTTTAAGTACCTTTTCTCTTTAAGAGAGAACAATGAAGAAACAATGTAAGGAATGCAAAGTCAAACCTCAGCAATGTTTATAATTCAATACATTATCATTTGTGATCCACTTACTATTTTCTGATATCTTTCAAGGCAATTGGGTACTTTTCTAGCTCTGCCCTGTGCAGCACATGTACAGTTTTTATTGTATCAAAGATAGCTATGGCTATTTCTTCCCTGTGGTTGTTGCTGATAGTTCTGGTTATCCTATTATTCTTGCATCCCCCAAATACTAGGGTTCCTTGCAGCAACTGAATTTTACATTCAATAGTAACCTCTTCATGCATGTCTTCAGGAAATACATTCCTACCCACCCCCCCAGTGAAAAGCCTCAATGGCTGTCCATGAAATATTCCTTCCTTCATATCCTGTAGCTCTAAGGTGAATTTTGTCACTGTAAAGTTAGTAAGCAAAAGACTTATTTCCTCGTCATTTTTGGAACACAGTTTCTGAATGGCGACCCTGAGGAATGACTTCCCAGAGATTTTAGCTCTTTAATGCTGATCTATTCTTTATCACAGCTGATTGCTTATTTATGGCAAAATGGCTGGTATTCATTTCCAATAGAGCAAGGGTTTCACATTAAGTGTCTTCAGTATTGATATTTTGAATTTCAAATTTCTCAGGTATCTTCAAGAAACAAATTTTAGCTCAGAGGAAAGGGAAGTCTGGAAGATTAGGGCTAAAAGACTAAATAAGAAATATGATGTGTTACTCTTTATCTCTGCCTGTATACTTAATGCACTAAAAAGAAATGAGAGATATAAATAGATATTGAAAGACAGGGAGGGAATGAAGAAAGAGACTGAGACAGAGAGAGGGGGGGGGGAGAAAGATGTAAGACAAGGTAAGCCTGAAGAATCGGTAGATTCTGAAGATGTTTGCAATTAGAGTAATCAGATCAGCTGGAAAGATATTATTAAAAAGTCACCTCAAAATAAGCTTTGGGATTGAAACTCCAGGTTACCACTTTTCTCTTGTAGGTTTCCAGATAACCCTCTGATATAAAGTAGAAAACTACTCTGAGGAACCAAGTCTGATTAATACAGATTGTGACAATCCACAGAGGTGATCAAGAGCTGGAGGGTCCAAATGTAAAATACAGAGGTCAATGAACTTTATTGTTTCAAAGCTGCTGATGAGGATGCACTGAGAAAGTATTTTGATAACAATAGAAACAGCAACAATATTGAAGTTTAAGAAATATTGAATTAAAATAATGCTGAAAAACAAATTCAATAGCAGGAAGTATTTTTGTTTGATTGCTGTAACGTGAACAGCGTACAAGTGATTGAGTCAGGGCCATGACTGAGCAATATTTCTCTGGATTTAAGGAGGTTTATGTTCAGGATATCTAGTACCTAATATGGCCAAAATAAATTCAGAAGAAAGAAAGGAAAGATTGAAGGGAGAATGATTGGCACAGAGGATTGAGATGAAAAGAGCACTAGCAATGTGCAGGTTAGAAGTAAGTGAACAGCTGCTTTGATAGAGGCCTTTCCCAGTGGAGAAAGCAATGAGAGAATTCTACAGAGATGCTACACAGAGCAGTTTAAGTCAGATTCTAATGTTATTTATCTTATTCCATAAACATGCTTGGTGCTTCAAAGGGATGGGTGGCTGCTTGGAAATAAATATTTCACTTCCAGTGAGCAGCACTCTGTCAGGAGTATGACCTATATTCTGTCTGCAGCCTGTACTATTATGCAATGAGGGACAAGTTGATGATCTTAGCGGATCAAATCAATATTCCAATTAAGTCACATGATGCCAGTGTTGGACCTTTCTAGTTTGGCGTCTGTGCAATAGGCCTAACCAATGTCAACAATGAGTCTCATTTGCATTGTAGTGAGTGGTGAGATTTCTTTACCAACTGAAAACACACGAGTAGATGATATCTATCCATCCAGCACTGCTGACAAACTGAAGAGAACATAGAATGAAGGAGAAATTTTAGAGTCCTGATTGCAGAACAGTTTTTTTAACCACATATATTGTTGGTAGCTTGTTTAATGAAAAACTCATCAGGTTTAAAAAAAATCTTGAAATTTCCACCAAAGTTCTCATCAGTTACACAATTCACACAGACACAGTTGTAAATTCTTAGGGATATCCTACTGGACAGAGGCTGGTGGTAAAATGCCTCCCACTAGCCTGGCCTTAAAGTCACAGATCATCAAATCTAGCTGATTTCCTTCCAGTAGGTCATCTTCGATTCTTTCTTGGCCAACCAATAAATCTTTCTTTTGAAGAATTTGCAATGAGCAAATGTTAAAACAAAGTATAGAAAATCTTTAATGTAATACAACAGAAATTGCATACCACTAACACTCGGGATCAAGGTTTCAAAATTTTGGTTTAAGCCCATATATTTTGTAAGTATATATGCATTGAAAAAGAAACTTTAGGAACAGGATCGTGTTTATCCTAGAAAAGAATTATCCTACCAGATAATGAGAAGAGAAGAGGAGGAGGAGGGAAAAAAGGGGACAGGAACAGGTGTGGGAGGAGACCAGGATGATATTCAGATTGTCAGGGAATTGAACAGATGTGTAGAGAAATGGAGGATGAGGAATTGTGGGTAGCCACCACAAAGTCCCTGATACCAAAAAAGCAAGAGCTTACCAGGACCCAAAGGAGATGAGATTAGCTGAACTGTCCAACAAAGGAGGAAGAAACTCTAGAGAGCTCATCCAGAGGTTAGGCAAGGCTCCTAGTTGGGGAACAGGATCATCTACTCATCTTAAAATTTTAACCCAGAAATGATCATTTCTAAATAAACTAGAAGGACAAAGTGTGGAGCAGAGCTTGAAGGAAAGGCCATCCAGAGACTGCCCCACCTTGGGATCCATCACATATACAGACACCAAACCCAGACACTATTGCTGATGCCAAGAAGTGCTTGTTGACATGAGCCTGATAGAGAAGTCTCCTGAGAGACTTTGCCAGAGACTAACAAACACAGAAAGAGATGCTTGCAGTCAATCATTGGACTGAGCAATTAGACCCAATGGAGGAGTTAGGGAAATGAATGAAGGAGGTCAAGGGTTTGGAACCCCCTAAGAAGAACAGAAATCTCAACCTACCAGACACACCAGAGCTCCCAGGGACTAGACCACCAAGCAAAGTGTACACATGGAGGGATCCATGGCTCCAGCTGTATATGGAGGAAAGACCCTTAGTCATGTGTAGACTAGACTCCACAGTCTAGGAGAATACCAGGGCAGTGAAGTGGATGTCCGTGGGTTGGTGGGGGAGCACCCTCATAGAAGCTGTGGTGGGGGAATGGGATAAAGTTTTGTAGACGGGAAACTGAAAAATGAGATAAATTTGAAATCCAAATAATTAAAATATCCAATAAAAATGAATAAGTAAAAAACAAGAAATTTAGACAGGAAAAGTTCAACATCAACAAAGGAAATAAATAGACCCTTTTTGGTGCTGGGATATACATTGAAGACCTCGGTAAGCATAAACCCTATGAGTAGCAATTACAGAGTTGTTTCTTTAGGGAGAAAAAATTTCATCTCCCATGCAAAACAAAATAAAATTTGAGAGGAATGGGCTGTCTTCATGTTGACTTCTCAGCACTTTCTGCATTCAGTAGGAAAGATGACAATTGTCTTCCTTTCAGAAAGACCCTCACCACAGTTATGCATAGCTAATTCGTGAGCCCTAATGAAATCTAGCATGTGTCCTGGAACAATCTAAAAGTGTTAATGGTTAATACTAAAGGAGTTAGATTCAATTACTTGCCAGAAATACGGCCCCATCCTTGCTGGCTGTTGCCACTTTCACAGCTTCAAGGCTTCAACGAATAAAGTCCTGTTAGTTGTATAATTTGGAGTGTAAATTAAATGGAAAACATTTGCAAGAGTGAACTATTACAAAATGAAGAATAAATATTGTACACAAAATAATGGTCAATTAAAATAATTAATTAAATTAAGTGATTAAATTCCTATTAGTTATGTATTCATCGCAAAATATTTCTCTCCATCCATTATTTCTGCTAGGAAGGATTATCATTGAACTTTAACCATGTGATGACTTGTGTGTAAGGTTATGTGGCAGCTAACAGGTGCTACATCATTCCTTCTATGTCTCTGAAGAAGAGCATACATTAGATGTCCCTAATAGTAAGCAAAGTACAGGTTTGGCTTTAAGATGACACTTTAAATCCTTTTGGGAAAAAAAAAACAGTTATATCCTATCCTTGCATCCCTGTGTGTTCTCACAGGCCCAAAGTGGGATCCATCTCAAGGGGAGGCCCCAAGACCTGACACCATTACTGAGTCTATGGGGCATTCACAGAAAAGGGACTTAACATGACTGCTCTGCGAAAGACCCAAGAGTCAGCTAAGAATAAAAAGCTGATATGTGCATACAACCAGTGAAACCTGACCGCTCTGATTGAATTAAGGCAAAGCTGGAGGGAGGTGATGAGGAAGACATCCCTGTAAGAAGATCCCAGAAGTCTTAGTAAACCTGGACTTCCAAGATCTCTCAGACATTGGATCACCAAGGAGGCAGCATACACCAGCTGAGATGAGGCCTCCATCACATATAGAGCAGAGGACTCCTGGGTCTGGGTTCAGTCAGAGAAGATGCACCTTACCCTCAAGAGACGTGAAGTTTAGAGTTCTGGTGGGGTAGGTGGGGTTGGGGCATCCTCATGGTGACTGGACGCAGGGTGGGGTGGAAGTACAGGATGTGGAACAGTCTGGGAGTGATGTGGACCAGGAGGGGACTATACTGTGGGGTGAGAAAAATAAGAACATTCTTGTAGAGTTCTCCACCAATCCTCTTGTTTTGTTGAATGCTAGATGGCAATATGTGCAGAGAAGTAAGTTCTCCTTCAGGCATACTTTGTCTTCAGGTTTTAAGGGGAAGAATGGATTTTTTTGTCTAAGACCTATGAGTACCAAAGGGAAGTTTTTCATGAGAATACAGTTTTAAGGGCAATTTCATTTGTAGTACGTGGATTTACCTACTATCATATTTTTAAATTTATTTTATCTATTAAATATCTCCCATGAAGCTTAGAGCTTCATAGTTTCTCATCTCTACCCATGAACTACATGTTTCTTAAATTTATTAACAAATTTGTATTCATAGTCTGGTTGGCTTCTTTTATAATGATGAAACCAGAAAATAATTTGTGTGTGTGTGTGTGTGTGTGTGTGTGTGTGTGTATGTGTGTGTGTGTGTGTGTGTGTGTGTGTGTGTGTGTGTGTGTGGTGAAATTGCTTAATAACCCCATCTAAATTACGTTTCAATTGCTTAGGGTACTTTATTTGCTATGATTTGCCTCTGAATACAAATCTTTCCATTGTCTTCTGTACCCATATTTCCATGTGTTCTACCACCTTATCTGTTTTATGTTCAAATACAAATTCCTTCCTCTATTTACCCATAATTGACCATTCAAATGCTGGTTTCCTTTGAAGAAAAGTTCAACATCCTTAGCAACCCCAAATATGCACATTAAAACCGTGTTTATATTTTATTTTTAACTATTAAGTATCTCCATGATCACACATGCTAATTTAGATGATGAGTACTAAGAAATCTCATCCTGCCGGTCAAAAAACATACCTGTACTGCTAATTTGGAAATCAGTTTGGTTTTCTGGGAATGTTTTACCTCAAGTTTCATGTGTAACATTGTTGGGCATAAATCTATGGGAATCCATATCATATTATAGAGATACTTACTAGTTACTATTCATTGCTGTTATATTCACATTAGTTGTAATTAGGAAATAGCATACATTTCCATAGTAGAGAAATTGATAAGGAAAATATGGTGTAGTATAAAATAAAATATTAAGCTGTTAAAAAGCAAAATAATGGAATGAAACAACAGCAAAAACAACAAAAACAACAACAAAACCTAATTGTGAGTTATCCAGAACCACGAAGACAAATGCAGTATGTATCAGTTTATATTTTGATGTTGTAAGCCTTGACGATGGAATACAAGATTTAGGATGGAGGGAAGCGGTTTATGAGGATAGATAAATAATATAAACAATTATGGGGATATTTGGGGATGATATTGGAATGCAGCAATTACACGGATATAGTTAAATGAAGATCATAGAGTGGAATACTAAGGAGGACAACTATAAGTAGGAGTCAGTTAAGTTCTTAATATATAACATAAATAAGAATTAAAGGATGTTAAAAAAAATAATGGGAGAGAATAACCAAACTAGACATCTCTTCCCACCAAATGAAATCTCCAACTCAAATATTGGCTATATCTACTATGTTTCTTGGCCAATGTGTCCTCATTGTAATATTCTAATCATCTCAAACTATTGCTTAAACTATTGATTGATACATACAACTGATGATGGGTCTATTGTTGAAGACAGCAATTAGATTTCTTTTGAATGTAGAGAAGACAAGCAGGTGCCTAATTAAAACCTTTACCTTTTGAATTGTGTTGCTCATACTGAAATGAATTCTGCATGGTTACTGAGCAGAAACTTAAATGCCAACCAACCTCTATACTATTTGATCTACCACAGTCAGCTGCCTATAAGATAAGCTGCTGCAATAGTGGTGCTTTCAAGGGAGTAAGAAACCACTATCTGACTGGATTTGAGACATACACACTGAGACAGAACACATTTCTACCATTGTTCTCATGACTAAATACTGGAGTTTAAGGCTTACGGTAGGTATTATTACCTGCTATAGAAATGTCGCTACAAAATGATTCCTAATAACATTCTGTTATATCCATAGATCAGTATATTGCTCTACTGTCATCACAAAAGCTAGCATATACAATAGATTGGGCTAAGTAAAGAGAACCATGTCTGCACAATATACAGAGTGAAAGACTTTGGATCACACTCTCATAAATGATACACTGCTGTCCTATCTCTTCCTTCATGGCTCAGGAAAGATTTGTAAAAGACACAGTAGAAATATTATAAGGCACTGTGGTGCTGGAGGAATGCAAGCAAGTCAGTAATGATGTCCAGATAGAGCAGGACTGATACACATATCGACTCATATAAATCAGGAAACCATGTGCAGGTTCTGCACAGGTTTTGCAGGTCAAAATTATTGGAGGTCCAACCACAAGTAGTGGAAAATGAATATGATCTACCTCACTAAGAAGCTCTCTCCATTTAACACATTTTCCAATATAAAAACTACTTTTTCCAGTACGGTTTCATAGGAATAGAATCCACACTCAAGCAAAGGCTTCATTCTAACTTATATAAATCAATGGTAAGTTTGAATTTTTTGATTCATAATTTACTATATTTTAACCATGCTGGTAATTTTCTGATACATTATGACTGTCAATTTAATAATTTCCTGGGCTTTTCTCTGTGAGAATGTATAAATATGTGTCTATGTGCTTCTGGTGTTTTTTCTTATATTTCATGATTCCTTTGATTGTTCTGTTTGTGTATGGTTATGTTTTTTTCATGTTTCTAAGGGGTGGGATGAGAACATGAGGAATTAGATCAATGTAGAGGTAGAAATTATCAGGGAGAACAAAATAAGGAGGGATTAGAATATATGGTCTGAAAAAAATCAATTTTCAAAAATTAGTAAATCAAAAACTAATACAGATTCCATATTGATACATCTTTAGGTACTAACATTTAATTAAGTTAGTCTTCAGTGGATACATTTCTATTGGTCAGAGCAAAATTGTGCAAGTCATTCTGCTCTGATACACTCCAGGATGGAACTTTGTTTTTACTAGAGTTCATTTTATATAACCTGCCAGCTCACTGATGAGTCAAATTATTTTTTCACTGAAACACTGGGATTTCAACTCAGGAACTATAACACACTGGGTATACATCCTATTTAGAGCAACATTCCTATGTGTCAATGGTTTGAAAAGCATAAAAGTCATTTGATTGATTTGATTTGTATTGTCCTTTTGTTCAAACATGTAATATTTAGTTACTGGAAAATATTTTACTCTACTTACATCTCAGATAAATTAGTTATTTGTTCATTTATATCATCATTTAAACTCACTTCTTTTGGTGACTTTTTGATACATACTCACAAACTGCAGACTAGGGTTCTTTCTAATTAGTGTAATCCAAAGTGTCCTCAGAGAAGTACTCCACGTTTATCAATCCCAATGTGAAATTACAGGTCACAACATGGTAACTTTCATCTACTTTTTCTTCTTTGAAAAATTTAGTCCCTAAAAGAAATGAAATAATGAAATTCACAGGTAAATAAATGGAACTAGGAAATATTATACTGAATGACGAAGCCCAGACCACCAAGACAAGTATGTTATTTGCTTATATGTGGACATTAGCTGTTAAGTCAATGATAAAAGTGTACAATCTACAGAACCAGAGATACTAGGTTTAGAGTAAGAGACTAGGGGCAATAGATAGATCTCCTTAGGAAAGTGAACTAGAATAGATGGATACCCATAGCACAGGGTTGGAAAGTGAAGGAACCAGTAGTGATAATTATTGAATAAGTGAATAGTGGAGGGAATATGGAGATAAGTAAAATTAAGAGCCCTTTCATGGTTACTGTGGTAACATATACCCGCTATGAATATATACATATGAATTCAATTTAAAGAATTCTTTCAACAATACGTTTCTGGAGTCAGAGGTCTTGGTTGCTTACCTTAGGTTAAGGAGCAACTCAGTGGCTTTGTGCATATCCTAACACGTGAGATGATCTGTCTGTGAACATGGATATAACCCTATTCCCAAAGGCATGAGAACTGAAATGTCACATGCATATAACTGCTATGGTATGTGGGACAGGAAAAAGGATAAAGGATAAAGAACAAATGTGGAGTGGCTTTTGACATAGTAATATTAAGTAATTGACTGAATAATGTTGTTAGAATCCATTTCAACACAGATCAGTCTCTATGTATCTATGTATTTATGTATCTATGTATCTAATCTATGTATCTATGTATCTATGTATCTATGTATCTATCTATGTATCTATCTATGTATCTATCTATCTATCTATCTATCTATCTATCTATCTATCTATCTATCTATCTATCTATCTACTTACCTACCTATTTATCTCTCTTAGAAACATTGTCCTTATGGATATAATAAAAATATGGCATCAGCAAACCTTCAGCATGTATCCTTACTTTGTTTATTTATTTTGTGAGTATGTGCGAGAGTCTGTGTGTGTCTCTGTGTGTGAATTTCTTAGTGTGAATTGATCATACTCACCTTTTCCTCCCATTGCTTCCAGATGAAATCCTTCTCTGCCAATCTAATTTTGTGTCTTTTTCAGAACCAAATACAACTACTGTTTATATAAATGTGAATCAAGCAAGTTGTAGCATTAACAGGTCTAGAATAACTGCCTACTGATGCAACAGTGGTATAAATGACATGAGAATAACCAGTCTACATCCTCGTTGAAATTAAGACTTTCTCCCAAAGTTGAAATGTATAAATTTTCCTATTATATGAATCAAAAACATGTAGCCAAACAGATTATAGGCCCTAAGGAAAAGGCAAAGGTTATTATTCTGTCAAATGAACATATTATTAATCTAACTATGACTTATACTTAGAACCACAGCTTAGTGTATTTTTCAACCCTCTTGAGAGAAGGTCCTTCTGCTAGCACATCATGCCTAACATAGAGATCAATAGCTGTTCAAGTGGCATGGAATAAGAGAATGCTCAATTCCAGTCACTAAATAAAATGCCTATACCATGTCTCCCTATAAAGGTTCAGAATTCATTCTGGAAGACAGGCTGGCAGAGTTATAAGTATTGTACACAGTAAAGGACTAAAGTCACCTTTCATCAATATTGTGGCTACTGCTGAATACTATACACTGACTCCAGTGAAAGACATACAGAGAATTTATCCCCCCCGTGTGTGTGTTTGTGTGTGTGTGTGTGTGTGTGTGTGTGTGTGTGTGTCATGCGTGTATAATTACCACACATAAAGGTCAGGGGAAAAATCTGGGGAAACAGTTCACTAGATGTGCTTGAGTATGTATTCTAGAGAGCAAACTCAAACTGCCAGGCTTCAACAAGAGTCACCTGTGTCTCCTGAGACATTGATTTCTATTTGTTATTCTTTTACAGATTCATACTTGAACATATGAATGTTAGTCACATGCATCCTGTTATACTCTCCAATCTACATACCTTCTGCCATGGACATACTTATTTCCAACAAGTTTCCCTATTAATTTCAACAAATAAATGTATTCACATGAAGTTCTGAAAGGTCAACATGGTTTCATTTTACATTTGCTTTTGATCTTAAATATTAATATTTTAAAAATCATAAGTAAATTATATCATTTATTTGACACTGATGAAAATACACAGCAAAATAGAGAAATGAGTAATGTTGTAGAGAGAAAGATTTTTATAAATATTCTATTTAAGAATAAATATTGAAAAGCGAATCCAGCGTGTGCAGACCAATTCTGATTCTCTCTTTATTTCCTCCAATCTCTCAAGCTCAAACACCATTCAGACACTGAAATGAAAGTAGGTAAATCTCTTCTTGTCAATTTTCATTGTACATACAATAAAGTGAGGGCAAGTTTCTGATAATTGTGAATTGTGCAAACAGTCATGTAAGTCTTCCTGCTTGCTGCATGTGTACTAAAGACTGAACCCTGTGCTTATCTCTGTTCATTTAAAAGAGGCATGTTGTTTAGAAGCTTCACCACCAAACTGTCATAGATATATTCAATATTCCTCCTTGTCCTCTGCCTACCCTTCTCTCTATATAATAATAAAACATTGACCAGAGAAGAGTAAATGGAAGAAAAAGTAAAAGTAATGATAAGGGATCATGGGGAATTATTTTTTTATTTATTTTCAAAGTGACCCTTGGAAATTGTGATGGATTGCATACGCTTGGCCCTGGGAGTGGCACTGTTAGGACATGTGGCCTTGTTGAAAGAAGTTTGTCACAGTGGGAGTTTGTCACTCCTCCTATTTACCTGATGATTCTCAGTCTATTCCTGGCCTCCTTGGGTTGAAGATGTACAACTCTAAGCTCTTCCTGCACCATGCCAGCCTGGATGCTGCCATGTTCTGCCTTGACTGATTATCTGAGCCTGGAAGCCAGTCCAAAATAAATGTTGTCCTTCATAACACTTGCACTGGTCACAGTGTCTCTTCACAGTAATAAAACCCTAATTAAGATAGAAGTATCCATACATTCAGAGATAAAAACTGAGATGGACAGAATATAGCCAATTTGCTTTAGCAAACGTATCAGTAGTGATGTTTTACATCCCACTGTAATGTGAGGAACATGGATCTTCTTAGATAAGAGAGAATTTTTGAATTTATATTCTGTCACTAACAGGGAATTTAAAGTACTAAAGACAATCTTTCATTTTTTTCCTCATCTAAAACACAGCTATATTTGAAAAAAAAAAGCAGATGTTTTCTCTTTCCAAATTCATTTTCACACAAATGTTTTCATTTTCTGATTATTTCATATAAATCTAATATATTGACATCATTTCATGTTTCCCTCTTGACTCTCCTACTCCTCCAATGTAATCTACTCCCCTCTCATTACTTCTATAATTATTGTTACACAGAGTCACAAACACACACCCACAAACACAACACATACACATACATACAAACACACACACAGAGAGAGAGAGAGAAGAAGAAGAAGAAGAAGAAGAAGAAGAAGAAGAAGAAGAAGAAGAAGAAGAAGAAGAAGAAGAAGAAGAAGAAATGATGAAAAATCTTGAACTCGAATCATACTAGAAAGATGGCATAGGAAGTACATGTGCTTGCATCCAACATCTTGTTTCTGTGTTCTCAGTTTAATACCCAGAAGTCACAGGGCAGAAGGAGATGATTAACTCTTTCAACAAAGTTCTAAACTAAAATCATTCTTTATTTCGACCACGCCATCCATCAATACAGAGATATGAAAAATGAATAAATGAATGTGAGAAAACTTTAAAACATAGCTCATATCTCAAATGAGAAAACAGTAATCATTGGTCTTCAAAAAAGAAATGACTTCATCTTGCTACTTATTATGGTAGTACTTAAATCCTTTAGACAAGTAAGTGATGTATAACATTTGCTTAGTAAAACAATGTAAAATTCAATAATACACCCAGGATACACTGGTGATAGTAATATAACTGACTGCTTTTTCAAGAATTTTTCCCATTAATCAATTTATTTATTCACTTTACACTCAGATCACAGCCAACACTCATAGTGCCCCCTCGCATAGCCCATCCTCTTATCCCCCCTTTCCCTCATGTTACCCTCTGAGAAGGGGCAGTCCCCCCTGGATACCAACACACCATAGTATATCAAGCCTTTGCAAGACTAGGCACATTTTCTGCCACTGAGGCCAAATAAGGCAGCATCATTAGAGGACCAGGATTAACCGTCAGACAACAGAGTCAGGAACAGCTCCTGTTTCAGTTGTTGGGTGGCTTGCAATACACAATTTTTAAAAATAATACAAAATTCCTCTATGAGTATGTCATGTGTGTTTGTTCTAATGACTGGCTGTAGTTACATCTTTCAAGCATCCATTATACCAAAGTGTAAGCCTGCATATCACAGAAGACTGTAAAAATATGAACAGGATGACCCAAAACTTAAAACATTTTTTGTTTTGGTTTTCCAAGACAATTTGTTTTATGGCTGTGAAGATACAACTTCAAATCTCATAAGTGAAAACATTTAATTAGGGGAGGAATACAGTTTCACACGTTTAGTTCATTATTGTCATGATGGGAAACATGGCAGCATGCAGGCAGAGCTGTTGTTAGAAATAGAGAAGACAATTCTATATCTTGATCTGCAGGCAGCAGAAGCAGACTGTGTGGAGCTTGACCATAGGAGGCTTCAAAACCTGTTCTCACAGTGACACACTTCTTCAAACAAAGCCACACCTTCTCACAACGCCATTCTCTGTGGGCCAATCATACATTCAAAGCACTATACAAGATTGTTCCATGTAGGCTTGGCTGTCCTGCATCTGCTTTCTGTAGACCAAACTGGCCTTGAACTCAGAGAGATCCTCCTGCTTTGTCTGTTTCACATTAAAGGTATGTCAGACATCTTGTATTATGTTAAGCCATAGAAAAGATTATCACTTCAAAATGCTAATGAAGAAAATGAATACCATTTATGAATTCTCAGTTCCAGGGCTGCACAAAAGAATATAATGAGGCAAAGTAGAGTGGATTGGAATGACTCTGATAGACTCATGTATTTGAATGCTTCTTCCATAGGGAATTGCATTATTAGTAGGTCTGACCTTGTTGGAGTGAGTTTGACCTTGTTGAAGTTCATGTGTTACTATGGGGCAGACTCTAAGGACTCAGCCACTTCACTTCCTCCTGCTTGTATACCACAGTGTTGAACTCACAGCTTCTTCTCACCTCCATATCTGCCTGCATGCAATCATAGGTTTGCCATGATAATAATGGAGTAAATATATAAACAATAAATAATCCAACATTAAATGTTTTCTTTTATAAACATTGCCATAGTTATGGTGTCTCTTTACCATCAGGAACATCAGGAATATTGGAGTGAATTCAGCTGGAGTTTAGGAAGCCCAACTAACAGAGAAGAACTTGTTACTAGGATTTTGGGGTATACTGTGAGAGTGTTGACCATGTTTGGAGGAAGATTGTGAAAGGACTTTAGAGATTTGATGTTCAAAATTTTGAGTGTGAAAACTCAATGAGAAGTTTTGAGGAGATTGAAAGAAAAGAATGTTACTGGCAGTGAGGAAAATGGAGGTTTAGCTTTTGAACTTTCACAGTGAAATTTAAAGTGTATAACAGAACTGTTTGCCATTTTAAACTGAGACTGTCATTCTGGTCAGTTGAAGATAAAGGGTCAGCCATGATTAAGAGAGACTGGTAACAAAGAAGTGAAACACTTGCGTTACTAGAGAACTTGATACTGGTTAATGCAGCTGACAAATTATAGGTGGTTGATGAAAAAGAGAAGAGCATCATTTCCTGAAAGCACAGAGAAACTTTGCTCAAGAGGTCCCCGAAGTTGACCATGTCTTGAGAGCTGGACTTGGTAATCTGTAGAGACACCCTGGGAGTACTGGTCCTGAAGGCATGAAGCAAAATGGGAAACAGGGAGAGCACCTGTAATCTCCTAGTGGCACTGGGAGAAACGAGGAGATTGGTAAAGGTGAATACTCAGTCACATTTGAAGCCTAGGACCAAAGGGGTTATGCAAAGAAGGTTGACACGAAGAAGAAAGCCTTGAGAGCCATGGGTGAAAGTGTAGCTCAGTGCCAGCAAAGGATGCCTGCAGTTTTGTAGCTACCTGTACCACGGGAAAACCACTAAGAACAGCAGCAACAGTGGAATGGATCCAGCTCAAGCCTAGAATATGAAGAATGTGCTACAGAAAACAGAGTTGTAGATGTGACACAGGTCTATTGTAGGACATCAGAAGATCTTCAGTAGATTCCAGACACACAGTGGTTGCAATCAGATTTTGCTTTGATTTGATTGTAACTATGCCCAGATGTTTATTTTTTGAAGTAAAAATGTATCTTACTGGAGCCAAACAACAGAGAATTTAAATTTTAATGGACTTTGGATTTTAAAAGGGATTTTTATAAGAGACTGAAATTTTAATGTGTTCGAATTTATAAAGCACATTAAAGCTTGAAATTCTCGGACTTCTAAAATTATTTATATTTTTTAATGTGAGATCTTATGGATGGATAAAAAAGGGATAATAGGGCTTAATAGCAATGTGTTTGTGGGTGAAGTGAACAAGGGGTTAGCTGTACCACCTGGTTTTATGTATCAACTTGATACGAAATCATTAAAGGAGAAGTCTCAGTGGAGGAAATGCCTCAGTGAGACATAGCTATAAGATATTTCCTCCATTAATAATAAATGAGGGAGGGTCAAAACTATTCTGATTAGTACCCTCCCAGAGATATATTTGTGCGGTTTATAGGCAAACAGGCTGAGCTAGTTGGAAACAGTCCTCCTCCATGGCCCTGCATTAGTTCTGCTTCCAACTTCTTACTCTGTAGTTACTTCCTTTGGTGATGAAGAACAATGTGGATATGTAAGCTCAATTATACCTGTTTCTCTCCAATTTGGTTTTTGCCATGGCATTTTTGTTGTAGCAATTGAAACACTAAGACACAGAGATAAAAAATTATGAAGGAGGTACAATTACAGTAACGCTCGCATATAGGAAAATCTGCACATTCAAGATTACTTGTGGGCTTTGGCCCTTCCATTTTCAGATTGGACTTTTGTTCAAAGATTGTTTATATAAGTAGGGAATAAATAGTTGGTATGAAAAATACAGAATAAGACATGAGGAGTTTAAGCATGTCTGTAAATTATGTTTTCCCACAAGACATAGGAAGGTTCAACAAAAATAAATAAATTAGCTGATAATAATAATGATGATGATGATAAAGGTATTGATGATTTTGTTGAGAAAAAGCTTTAAGTCAGAATGATTCAAACAATCAAATCTCATTGATAATTCAAGAATCCTTGAAAACATAAAAAAAAACTCTTAAAAGAGAAGGAACTAGGTCTATACACATTAAAGTAAAAATGCAATTGTGTGTGCAAAAAATGTTTTCTTCATCAAGTTACCACAATTATGTGATAATTCACTCTGGATGACTGACCATGAGCATGATTGTTGGCATTTTCTTGACCCAGTGAATGGCACTATTTGGAGATGTGGCCTTGTTGGAGTAGGTGAGTCACTGTGGGCATGTGCTTTAAGCCTAGCTGCCCGGAAGTGAGTATTCTGCTAGCAGCCTTCAGATGAAGATGCAGCACTCTCTTTTCCTCCTTTCCTCCTGGACTATGCCTGCCTGGACACTGCCATGTTCCCACCTTGATGATAATGGACAGAACCTCTAAACCTGTAAGCCAGTCCCAACTAAATGTTGTACTTATAAGAGTTGCCTTGGTCATGGTGTATGTTTGTAGCAGTTAAACTCTGACTAAAACAAATACCCTATAAAAGATCCATGTTTCTGTGGTTCACAGCAAAAAGTATGGAATTGGGTCCCAGTAACCAGATTATGGTTTATGAACGTTTGTAACTCTCATTGCGGGGATTGAACAATTTCTCCTGAATTCAATGGGCACGAGTCCCACATGTAGTACATTAACATTTGTGTAGCTAAGACAATTACATATATAAAATAAAATATATTAATCTAAAATGATTTAGAAAAATTGTTAGGATGAAATATTCTGTTTGTTTGTTTCTTCAAGAGTAGATAACTTGTGGTCCTTTCTCTAACACACAATAAGAGTATTTCCTACCTGTGTTTGATAAATGCTGTACAGGAGACATTGCCATGAATGTTCAGTTTAATATTCTTGTTCTTCATTTAAGGGTAGAGTTCTAACAATTTTTACAGTTGTATGGTTATTACAATAATGGTGATTAGATATAAATATGATGACATGCATTCATGTTTTAAATAAACTCTGAATTTCAATAAAGCACAATAATTTCACCCAGAAATATACATAATTATATATGGCAATGTACACTTATCTATGAGAAGACAGAAGCAGAAATCTAATGTAGGTAATGTATTGTCTTTCCAATGGCAGCACTCATAGTCACAAGGGAGAGTTTTCTTTGCAATTTCATTCCCCTTCTCCTTTTCTGTCAGCATTATTTTAGGCTTCTTTAAAGAGATAGGATAGTTAATATGAAGAAAAGTATGAGTTTCTTGAACATGATAAATCAAATAATCAGAGTAGCAATATTTAGTGATTTGTGTATGAGTTTCTCTTCTTTCGCCAAGATTCTCAAATATTGTTCAAGCACGTTATTCCTTGATTGTAAATTTGAGGTAAAATAAAAGTACTTAAGGGATACATTGGTATAGGAATTCATTTGTGATTAATAATCTGTCATTAGTTGACAGTGAGGATAGATTTGCACGATTTAGGATTAACTTGTCTCTTCAAAACTTACCTTGGCAAATAACACTTTAATAAGATGCCTTCAGACCATCTCAGACTACGGCATCCATATTTAAATTGGCAATGTGTTTCTACTCCAGCTAGTGAAGACTAGTGCCTCAGAATGATTGAACGACTTACTACCTGGTCCTTTGTAACTGAAAACAAATAGTGAATTGTTAATTACACATTTTTATCATATTTTTCTATGAAACTGAGAAATAAAAACAAAACCCTGAGTGCAATGAATGTTGCAAAGTTTAGAGAATACTTGTGGCATAAGTGTCAGAGGAATTGTAAGTGATAGATTATAGTAAGTCAGGATATAGAACTGCCACCAGAGTACTTGTTTGAAAATGACGTGGGGAGAGTTCTTTGTTGTGGAAATTATTGAAACCCCAGCTCAGGGTTTCTACCCAACCTTTGGTAATTGAGTCTGCCCCACCACGCAAAAAAAAAAAAAAAAAAAAAAAAAAAAAAAAAAAAAAAAAAAAAAACACTCACAACCTTTATATTTACATAAGCCTTAATCAGCACAAGAGATGGGCATATACCATGATATTAGAACCTAATTTCCTATTGATAACCTTGAATTTGTACTGTTTTATCTGGGTGGATTTTAGTTCTTACTAGGCAGCCCTGATGACCATGTGATCTTCAATCTCAACCCATGCCTGGCTCTCCTTTCTCATCACCTGCACCTTCATGCCTGTTTCAGTGCTATAGCTGGATCACTTTCCTCAGGCAAAATTGGAAAGACAAGGAGAATAACGGGGGGGGGGAGGGAGCATGTATATTCTAGAATTCCTTTTTATCATAAAGATATGATACTAAGCATATGCATTGACATATGTGTGACTTTCCACAATGTCAGAATTTATTGAATGGTGATAAATTTAATGTTTGTCATAAATTTTTCAAGGGATTTTTCCAAGTACACCCAATTTCATTCAAGAGGCAAATTACGTGGACAAATTATTTTCTTGGATTTCATATATTTTTTAAGTTTATATAGTATTGCTTGTCTATATGTATGTCTGTGAAGCACTTACACACAGAGCCTGAAGATATCAGAAGAATTCTCCAGATTATCTGGGGCTGGATTCACACGTTTTTTAAATAGTCATGTGAGTTCTGGAAATTGAATATAGATATATGGGGAAAATATACAGTGCTCGTAAACACTGAGTCATCACCTAAGATACAAGACAGGTTTTTACAATGTTAATCTTAACTACTATTATTAACCCTATATCTCAGTGTGGTCTCTTTTGATCAAGATAAACACTTTAAAACCTCTATCACCTTCAAAGTACATTGGAAACTAAATATCTGTGTCAAGAAGAGGAGGGCTGAGTACAAGAGGCCAGAGATACATAATATTTATACTTAGATCAGAGAAGTAGTTTCATCATGTGATGACACAAATGTATACAAAGTGGCTATATGGACCTTGCCATACACGTCTTAGCCCTAGGTGAAAATTACTGACAGTGTAAAGAAAAACTTAGTACAGAGAGAAATGTCAAAATGAATTACTGACAATTTACACAATATTGTGAGGGAGTCTAAATTTATTTCCCTGTCCATAAGCTGTGATATAATTTACAGAGAATATAAATATAGATACTGAGCTAATAGCACAAGTTATGTAGACTGGGACATTTTCCTTTCCCAGCCTACATAATCACATCACTGTCTCTTAAGTCTGTCCACTAATTGAAATGTAGCATGATAATTTCACATCTCTAGAGCAACAGGTTCATAATTTCTAGTAAAAGGGAAGGTTCAAGTGAAAAAAAAATAACCTCTAACTTCAATCTTTGTTATGCAATATTGAGAAACAGAATAATATTCATTGTTGGAAAAAGAAGATTTCAGTGTAAAGTGAAGCTATTACTTAAAATAGAGTTGTAAATTACTAGAATAAGAGTGTTGCACACTAATAAATAGTTTACCAAGCTTGTTCAAAGCTCCGAATTTTGATCCTTGCAAATATAGAAACAAACAAACAAAAAAATGAAACAAAACAAAACAAAAAAAACCCAAACAAAATTATATTATATATTCTGATTATGACATACTTTCATTCTTTAATCAAATTCCATTTGGGATTATTAAATTTTTTCATTATATCTATAATTTTCCATGTAAAATCTTATTTAACAAAATAATTTTTCAGTAAACAAGCACCCACCAGTCTCTATACCAGAATATGTTTCTTATCCTTCCCTGTTTTCAAAAACTAAAATCTCTCTAGTACTTAGTAATTTTCCATTCACTGTTCCTTCACTATAAACAAAGAAGTGTCTATAAACAAATTTCCAATAACCTATGATGTCCTCAGAAGCAGTTTTATCAAGAGTATTGTGTAATATTTTTTTACAAAAAATATAAGACACAGATGCTCAAAGAAAATGAAACTGCACACACGTTTGTGTGTGTGTGTGTGTGTGTGTGTGTGTGTAAAAGCAGAATGATACTTTAAGAAGATTTATGTGGTACTTATGTAGTAACAAATATCTTCTACAAAATTTTGTTTCTCACTTTTTTCTTCGAGAAATATTGGTATAAAAAGTACAGTATGCTAGAACTAAAAGCAAAAGTTTGTTTCAGACATCCATATTTTATTTAAGGAATAATATCTAAATAGATTAAATGTATATAAGAAATACTCAAGTTAATAATAATAAAAAAATTAATGATATTGTAAATAAAATTTATCATTTATATAAAAAAAATTCCCGCCGGTAGAAAAAATTCAAATATTTCCTTTGATAAATAAAAAGGAAATTGACACATTAGATGACATCTTTTGCAATTAGAGAATTATTGCTGAACTTTTTGGTTTGTAATTTATAAAAGCAAAACTTTTTGTAGGTCAGGCATATAAAAGTATATTTAAAGAATGGAACCCTAATACATAGAAATGTATTGTAAAATCTGTATCACTGTAAACTCCTTATTTTAAAAAAACTGAATTCTTATATATGAAAGTGAAGGAACAAATCATCTCTATGTTCACAGAGCCTGAGAAATGTCATCTACAAAAACAAAACAAAATAACCCCCCCCCAAAAAAAGCAGGCTAGAGTTACAAATATTTTTCAGCTAGAGGAAATTGTATGCCCAGAGGTTAATTGGGCCATGCTATTTCCTGATGCCTTCTCTGCAACCAAGCCCAGTCTGTGATACAGGATTGTGATGTACTTTTGCTTGCCAGTATTGCCAAGAGGAGTCCAACACTGCAATGAGATTTTAGTGAAGTTGGGAGATAATGAAAAGGAGAGGAAATACTGGTACTCAGCATTAATGTTGGTTTTCAATACTCTGTGGAAACAAACACCTTTCCAATTTTGCTGTGTTCTAAATCCATGCTTCAAAATAGGTTAGAAGTCAGATGCTAAAATAATCTTAACTGTTAAAGATAATATCTGCCATTAAAAAAACCCTGTCAAGAAGTAGTCATGGATGTAGGAATAATGTGAAATATAAAAATATAGCACAATAATTTTCAATGAAGCTTACTTGCTTTGATATTTTAATATAAGTTTGGGGCTTTAATAATTTCTGAACAAACATTGCAATGTGGGCACCACTCCAAGGTTGTTCCCTGAAAATTGCTGAAACACTGTGTCAAACAAGAAAAAGATTCAAAAGTAAAAGTGACATACTTCCACGGCTATTGGGAGTACAAACTTTTATATCAACTTGGAAATCAATTTGGCAGTTTCTAAGAAAACTGGAGATAGTTCTACCTCAAGAATCAGCTATATGCCTAGAAAATGCTCCAACATCCCACAAAGACACTTGCTCAACTCTGCTCATAGCTGCTTTATTCAGACTAGCCAGAAATGAGAAACAACCTGGATTTCCCTCTGAGGGGCAGCAGGCTGTGAAAGTTACCTTGATTCCTCATCAAGAAAGGTCGAACCCCAGGAACCCAAAGGGACAGTGGGAGCACTTTAAATCTTCCAGGAGATCAGGCCCTTCTCTTGTAGACCACAATCCCCTCTGTAGAGAAGATTGAGATGGATCAGTCACTTAGGACAATGCACCAAACACCTCCACCACAGGTGAACTTGTGACCACAGGTCACATAGCCTCAAGACAGTTAATTCACATGGATGCATAACTATGCCCCCAAATATATAGATGAGGTATTCCAAAGCTCTCAGTCCAAACCAATAAGAAGCACCTGCTGTCAGACCCTGACCACTCCCAAAAGTGTATTTAAGAATCCTATCCGGAAGGATTAAAGGTATGCAGGAATTACTCCAACGTCTGAGATCTTCTGTCATAAGACCTGGAACACTGCTGCTTGGGGAAGAGATTTGCTCTCCAGAAAATGCACCAGAACCTCCTGTGTACCCTTTTCCAGCTTGTCACTCTCCAGGTGGCTCAGCTGGCCTGGGCAACCTAACTGGCAGAGGCAGGAGCAGAAGCAGATCAGCACCAGCAGCAGGGCAGCAGAAGCCGTTCCCCCTCCTTTCCTGAGTTTCCTCCCCTTCCTCTGGACCTCCACAGCTAGCTGGATCAGAGACCTCCATGAAAAGTCTCCAACATGAAGGCCAGTATCTCTCAACTGGAGAAAGAATAAAGAAAATGTTGACATCTACACAATGGAATACTATGCATCTATTAAAAACAAAGACATCATGAAACTTGCAGGCAAATGAATGGAATTTGACAATATCATCCTGAGTAAGGTAACGCAGTGCCAAAAAGACATGAACGACACATATTCACTTATAAGTGGATATTAGCCTCCAAATACAGATTCCATGTAATACTATATAGGCCCAAAGAAGCAAAACAAGAAGGAAGGACCAAACAAGGAAGCTTGAATTTTACTTAGAAGAGGGGATAAAATGACCAGAAAAGAAACATTCATGGTGGAAACTGAGAAACAGGGGGAATATGGTAGGAAATGGGGATTCAGTATCAGGTGTTGCAAAGGTCAGGAGAGATGCCTAGATGGCCATGAAAAAGAATGGAAATCTGCAACTGACAGGTATGAGGTAGACATGGGATGAGTGAGTTGCCAAAAAATCAATGGGGATGGCCTTAGCTGTGACTCACTTCAATGAAGAGACCAGGCAATGACTTCAGTGACAGAGACAACAAGCTGCCCACAAAACTTTCAAATTCTTTCCAAACTTTATCTGATCTACAAGAAATGTAGGCATGAGGAATGAAGCAAAGACCGAGGGAATTGCCAACCAATAATAGTGTCAAACTTGTGAGTCATCCCATGAGCAAGCACCAATCCCTGCCACAATTAAAATATTCTGTTATGCTTGCAGACAGGAGCATGGGATGTAAGAGGCTCCAATAAGCAGCTGTCTCAGACAACTACATCAACCCACAGCCAAAGAGTGAATGGAGCTTGGGAACGCTTATGGAAGAATAGTAGGAATGATTTCAAGCCCTGAAGGGGACAGGAACTCAGAAGAAAGACAAAGAGTATTAACTAAACTGGATCCTTATGGCTCTTATAGTTTGAACCACAAACCATAGAACGTATACCAGGTGGACCTAGGCCTCATCACACATATGCAGCATATGTGCAGCTTGGTATTCATGTGGGTCCCAAAAAACTGAATCCGGCACTAGATCCAAAGTTGTCTTCTGTATGTAGGATATGTTCTTCTGGTTGGGCTGTGTTTCTTCCCTCAGCGTGAGAGGTAGAACCACACCTTTCAAAGACTTGAACTGTTAGTGTTTTGGGATAACTAGGCAGCCCCCACCTGCTCGGAGGAAGAGAGGGAGAATGGAAAAATTGTTTGGGAGGGGTGGTGACTCAGGAAAGGGACAGTAAGCAGAATGTAAAGGGAAGAAATAAAATATAAAATTAAATTTAAAAAGTGACAAATGATTTTTCACATAATGTCATTGTTGGAATAAATATATAAATATATAACATCATAGGTCTGTATTTAATGGGAAGGAAGTGTGTAAAACAATGGTGTAAATATAAAGGGAAACTAGTAACAAACGAAGTGTCTTTGGGTTTTACTTCTGAGAACAGAAACCATGACCAAGGCAACTCTTACAAACATGACATTTTATTGGGGCTGGCTCACAGGTTCAGAGATTCAGTCAATAATCATCAAGGTAGGAGCCTGGTAGTGTCCAGGCAGACATGGGGATGCAAGAGTTGAAAGGTCTATCTCTTTTCTGAAGACAGCTAGCAGAAGAATGTATTCCAGATAGCTAAGATGAGGCTATTAAAGACCATGCCCACAGTGACCCATCTACTCCAATGAAGCTATACCTCCTAATAGTGCCACACACTGGGCCGAGCATATACAAACCACCACAGTGAATTAAATGGTGATGGTTGAGGAAACTGAGATTGAGGAGTGAAAATTAGGAAGGATAAATATCCCTAAAGTCACTTTGAAAAAGGCATATGTAAGTAAACTTCTGCCAAAGAGGTTTCACTGAAAAAATAGACATGTAAACATATTTCAAATAGGGTTAAGAAGTAATAAGGTGATGATTTCTCCACTGGACACTATAGCCTAACAAATACATAGTCCAGTGCCAGAATTACGTTGTCTACTTTGAATTTATTTTCCAGAGATTTCCCTATAGTCCAGCCATTAAAAACCATTTTAGTTACCAGAGAATTTGAATGTAAGACCCTATTGCTGAAGTCAACACATGCTTAAGTCAAAGAACAGACATAAATTTATCTAGAATTGACCTAAAAGCTTGATTCTACTGTGTATCTTAGTGGATAACTTTCTTATTAACAGAATGTATGAAGCAGGCTACTGCAGGAGAAATGTAATCACCACTTTTTCCAAGCTTGGAAATACATCCTGCCAATGAATTCCAACTGATACAATGATGAACTGCCTATCATGAGAAAAACCAACATTTTTAGTGGGATTTGTGTCCCAAAATGAAATCTATACTTGGCACAGTTTTCAGGAGTAGGATGCTGCACCTAAACAGGGACTTGGTACTACTTGTACACCTACACATATTATGGAGCTAAGACATATTAATTTAAATCAACTGATAAATAATAATCATACCTGTAAATTAGTGTACCCATGAAAAATATTCAGAGATTAGAAAATCAGGAATACAAATGAATAAACTACGAGTAGGCACAGTTTATTGTTAAAATGGGAAGGCAATGATTCTTGTTTATATTATATAAGTTCATATATGGAATTTTCAGATTTAGCACACATAGCATTTTCTATGTTAAACTATGTGGCACAGTAATAATGATGTACACAAAATAGTTGATAGATTCCATAAACGTATTGGACAGTTCATGATTAATAAATAATAAAAACAATGCATACAGAAGAAAGAGCCATCCTGATAGACATTAATGCTTTTGTGAGCTTACGTGGGGGAAGGATAACAGCAAAGGCAATGGGAATGATGTATCATGATTCTAAATTTCTCGCATCAATATACTATGTGAGTTTTATGATGTTTCCCTTGACCATTTGTGGGTATTCCTTGAAAAAAGAGAGCTCACATTGTTGAAATGCATAAAATAATACTAGAAAACAAGTAATACTGTAATTAATCAATTTGTTGTACAGCAGTTTCTTTATGTGGCATTAAATATTCTCTTAGTCCTCTGACAGTGCACTACAATAGCAAAATAGGTAGATTCAAAATTCTTAACATCACTAAAATAAGACAATTTTGGTCTTAGGTGTTATTTAAATTTCGGTTCGATCCATGAGTTACATTCTTACTAGAGAAGAGTCTTAGGAACTAAATGCTCCAAATTAGAATTTTATAAACAATGCTTTAATGAATTCTCATCCACTTCTTATATATGAGTGATTTTGAAAGCCATTTTACAGTATGGAGAATAATTTCTCTAGGGAAAATAAATCTGTGAGACAACTACGGTTGAAAATGAGAGGACTACTTCGAGAAGCAATACTGTAGCTAAATAAAAATTAAATTTCAGACAATATCTATGAGCTTATGTGATTCAAAAAACTTATCAGGATATTTGTAATAATTATTTCATCCTCACATGTTTTTCTTTTTACTTTTTCCCAATTTTTATTAAATTGGATATTTCTTATTTACATTTCAAATGTTATTCCATTTCCCAGTTCCCTGTCCATCAGACCCCTAACTCCCCCTCCCCTTCTCTGAATATAGGAATACAGTAATATAGGAGTAGTCAGCAGCGGGAATCTTCTGGTTTCTGCATGTGCCAAGAACTGTACTGACCAGGTCCCACAGCTCCCTGCAACCAAATCCCTTGGGGGAGAGAGCTGGACACTCAGAAGTGTGGACAATCCTAAGAGCTCAGATAAGACAACTAATTCTTCCCACATTCCTGACCCTAGAGGAATGCCTAGCCCCTTCAGTACACGCTGGGCATAGGCACTTAGGAGCAGTCAGGGGGAGATATAGAGACAAAGTTTGGAGCAGAGACTGAAGAAATGGCCATTCGGAGCCGGCTCTACCTGGGGATTCAATCCATATACATACAGCAACCAAATCCACACAGTATTGCTTATGCCAAGAAGTGCATCCTAAGAGAAGCAAGCTATAGCTATATTCTGAAGTGCTCTGACAAAGCATGGCAAATTCAGAGGCAATTCCTTGCAGCTAACCATTGAAATGAGATTAGGGTCCCCACTGGAGGAGATAGAGAAAGGAATGAAGGAGCTTAAGGGTTTTGCAACCCCATAAGAACAATATCAACCAACCAGAGCTCCCAAAGAGTAATTCACCATCAGAAGAGTACTCATGGACAGACCCATGTCTCCACTTGCCTATGTAGCAGAGGATGGTTTTGTTGGGGACCAAAGGGTGGAGAATCCCTTGGTGCTGCCAAGGCTGGACCCTCAGTGTAGGGGAATGTCACGGCAGGGCGGTTAGAATGGGTGGATGGTTTGGTGGGGAACACCCTCATAGAAGAATGGGCCATGGTAAGGGTTAGGGGTGTTATATCCAGGAAACCTCGAAAGGGAATAACATTTGAAGTGTAAATAAAAAAAATTCAAGAAAATAAATAAATAAATAAAATGAAAGTTGAGAACCATTAGACTGTCATGTTTTATGTGTGTATAAAATCAACTGCTCATTGAATTGTGCTTTCTTTCTGGACTTTGAATTCTTATCCACTGGTCAAAAATGTATAATAATTACGTACATACATTCTGTAATATATAAAATATGTGTTTGATACTTTATATGTGCATTTTATTCTGGATTTTTCTCAACTTTACTCAAGTTGAGTTTTCTGTAATTAGAGAACATCAGTTGAACTGTGTCTACCAGTAACTTGATTAAAAATCTGTAGGTCATTTTCATAATTGTTGATTGATATGAGAGGACCCAGCCCCCTTTGTGTGGCCCTGTACCTGGTTAGGGTTTATTGGTGTGTATAAGGCATCATTCTGAACTACCCACAGGGAGCAAACTTGTAAGCAGTAGCATGGCTTCTGCCTAAGTCCCTGCTTCCATTCCCTGCCTTGAGTTAATGTCTTGTTTTCACTCCACGATAGTGTGTGACTTCAAACTTTTAAGATGAAATAGACACTTTTATACCCCAAGGAAAATATTTCTTTTACTACTGTACTAAGTATCATTTGTGACAATTCTGCAATCTAAATGTTAGACTTATAAGAAATCAAGATTACATAGAGTTTTGTGGATACTTTCAGAAGAACAAAGAATTACACCTGATGTAATGAATCAGAGAGTGAAGAGCAAAACTATATGTCTTAATAAATACAAATGTCATTGAAAGATAAAGATTACTTCCGTAGGATTTATTGCTCATAGTAACCAAAAAAGCATATAAAAATAATAGGCTAGTAGAATTCTTTCCTCTTCTTCTTAAAATATGATGACATTGTTGAAGCTATCACATATTTCGTCTGCTGGACATAAAAAATCAAGCTTTAACTAACTAGAAAATAATTTCTGTTAGCCACATTGAATACTAATATAGAGTACTATTCAATTGCTAGCAAGACATGATGATTTTTAGCTATTGAAGGACATTGCAATCTACAATAATAACATGTGAGGCAAAAGGTGAAATAGCAGTGAGACTGTTTATAGGCCTAAACAACCACTTTCTTTATTGCAGTTGAGGCTTTCTTCAAAGAGTGAGGAATCAGTCCTGGAACTGCAAACATAAATAAATGCATGCGGAGGGAACTTTTAGGTCCCAGAATAAAATCATTTGATGCTATTCTAAATGGTCAGTTTCACACACACACACAAGTACATTTTTTATTATATCCAGTAGTTTTTGCCATTCTTAGTGTTTGTTTACATGTAATTAATGTTGCATTTAGTGTTGATCATTACACAAATGAATAACCACCAGAAACTCCAAGTTCACTCCAAATCTGTACTCATCTATTGTTAAGTCACATAACTGGGCTCCCTTAGCACTGATGACTGCCTGATGAGCAAGGGTCACTTTTCCTTAGAATTGCAGCCACTGGTAAGGATACAGAGAACATATTTTGAAATAAGAGAGATAATATATGACAACGTCATTGCCAGAATTACATATATGGTTACGAATATTAATAACATTTTGGAACAAGACAAGGATGTTCATTCTTTCGCCTACTTATTATATTATTAGGAGTCAATTCAAGGGAAAGAGTGAAGGAGAAAATGTAACAAATATGGAATATCAGTGGTTAAATATGTTCATTTGAATATCATCTTATTTTATATGTAAATTTTCCTTAATTTTAAACAAGAAACCTATTGCTACTGATGGACCCCACAAAGATGACAGGATAAAAAATTAGCACAATACCCTTGGCAGGGAAGGGAGAGGCAAAGATTAAAACAGAGACTGAAGGAACACCCATTCAGAGCCTGCCCCACATGTGGCCCATACATATACAGCCACCCAATTAGACAAGATGGATGAAGCAAAGAAGTGCAGACCGACAGGAGCCGGATGTAGATCGCTCCTGAGAGACACAGCCAGAATACAGCAAATATAGAGGCGAATGCCAGCAGCAAACCACTGAACTGAGAATAGGTCCCCTATTGAAGGAATCAGAGAAAGAACTGGAAGAGCTTGAAGGGGCTCGAGACCCCAAAAGTACAACAATGCCAAGCAACCAGAGCTTCCAGGGACTAAGCCACTACCTAAAGACTATACATGGACTGACCCTGGACTCTGACCCCATAGGTAGCAATGAATATCCTAGTAAGAGACCAGTGGAAGGGGAAGCCCTGGGTCCTGCTAAGACTGAACCCACAGTGAACTAGTCTATGGGGGGAGGGCGGCAATGGGGGGAGGGTTGGGAGGGGAACACCCATAAGGAAGGGGAGGGGGGAGGGGGATGTTTGCCCGGAAACCGGGAAAGGGAATAACACTCGAAATGTATATAAGAAATACTCAAGTTAATAAAAAAAAAATAGCACAAAATAATTCAGTAAGTTTCATGTATAACAAAATTACTATTTAAGAAATCATAGAAAAACATGCCATTCACAAACCATGTAAGCACACATGCACACACACCCACACATGAACACACACACATGCAAAACGTAAAAGGGTATGCTGACAATTAAAGAAATTAAAAATATTAAAGAAATTTCAGGATAAAATTCCTCCATGGTTATGAGATAACAGAGCTATTACATTACAAAGGCATTCTTCCAAAAGCAATTCACACATTTAATGTAATCTCCAACCAAAATTTTTCATACACAATTAAAAATGTAATTGTAATTTCATATGAGAACAAGAATTTTCACTTTGGTCAAAAACAAACAGAAAAAGAAAAACAACAACACAGTAAAAGCCATGCATAATAGAACAGAATGAATTATCAGGATCCCAGATATCAATCACATTGTCCTATACAGCTGAAGTGAAAAGTCTACACACTATATCAGAAAAGTTAATACATGAATCAATTGATTAGAAATGAGGACTTACATATATTCCCACAGTGATATCTGTTGGTTTAATAAAATTTAAACATATTAATAAATTATTCTGATCAATGGGAATTGCTGCAGATAAAAGAATGAAATTACATATTTATTTACTGCCCTCCAATTCTCAACTGCAAATGTTTCAACGATTGTAGCATAAGACCCGATGTCTTGAATCTAAAAGAGGACAAGTAGGTAGTAAATTTTAACTCACTGACATAAGATAGAACTTTTAGACAGGACATTTGATATAATAAGAATAGGGTAAATATTATTAAATATATCTATAGAAATAAAGCCATAAAATGTAAGTGGCATTTTAAGCATTTATATGAAACCTATTGACTAACAAGAAAGCCATTCTTGGAGAGATTTCTCTATAAAATGAGCCTGTACATTAAAAAATATATAAAAATCTCTAGAACTGTTTTCTATTCCATATGGAAAAATAATAAACTCACATAGACAAAACAGTCCTGAACTATAAGATAACTTCAGACAGAATCACAAGTACTGGCCTCAAGCTGTACTGCAGAGGAATAACGATAAAAACTATATGGTATTTGTACAGAAAAAGACAGGTTGATCAATTTATTGGAATCAAAACGCCAGAAATAATCTTCCATACCTACGGACATTTATCGACAAAGAAACCAAAACCATATTAAAAAAAACAAAAAAAAATCTTCAACAAATGGTGAGAGTCTGTCTGATGACTACAGGTTGAAGAATGGAAATAGTTCGAAATTTATCACCTTGCATAAAACTTAAATCCAACTGGATAGTTGACTTAGTTGAAATTTCCTCTAGTACATTCAGGAAATCAGGGTTAGCTTCTGAGTAAAGGAAATTCTGGAGGATATTGGCTAAAGGACTGAATGATAAATATAATGTGCTACTCTTGATCTCTGTTTTTATATTTAATGTGATGAAAAAGAAATAAGGAGAGAGAGAGGAAGAGAGAGAGAGAGAGAGAGAGAGAGAGAGAGAGAGAGAAATTTAAAAAGGATAAATTATAAGAATCAGTAGATGATGAAGATATTTTCAACTTGATGAAATAGAGGAAATAGATCAGCTGAGAAAACATTACTAACAAGGAATCCAAAATAAAACACTGGGAATCCACAATGCTGGGTAGGATTTCTTCTTTATACTTTCTCAATTTTCCAACTCCTACAAAGCAGCAGACTGCTCAGAGGAAGCAAGGCTTTTTAATACAGATTTTGACAAATACAAATACACCGTGGTGAGAAAAGATCTCAAGGGTCCAGAGAAAAGACATTGCAGAGGACACTGAACTGTTGTTTTCAATCTTAGGGTGTCAATAGACTGAGAAAGTATTGAGGGGACAATAAAAACAGCAAAAATATTTTTGATTAAGAATTCTGGAAGGAAAATTAGGTTGGAAGTAAAAGTCCCAGAGCAGAAGTATTGCATACATGGTTATGGGAAGTGGAGTATATAATAGGGATTGAGCCAGGGGCATTGTTGAGCATTATTACCCTGGAATCAAACAGGTTTAATGTTCAGGATATCTGGCCACTAGCAGTCACAGATATGGAAGGGGGATAGATTCGGGTAGAGGACAGAGATGAAAAGAATAATGTACATCTGATAACTGAGAAAAGCTACTTTTGATATAGTTCTTTTCCAGGGAAGAGAGGAATAGGAAAATGCTACAGAGAAGTTTAAGTAAAATCCTAAACCGTTTTCTTTAATATCATTTAGGTGCTTGGTGATTGTAATGAAGGGGAAGATCAAATGAGATAAGTATTGCACTTCCAGTGCGTTGCAGTATGTGAGGAGCAGGAAGAACGTCCTCTAAATATTCTGTCCTCAGCATGTAATAGGATGCAGAGAGGGACAAGTTGATTGTCTAAGAGGATAAGATCAACATTCCAACTAAGGCACATAATGTCATTTTGGACCTTTCTGGCTTAGTTTGTTTGCAATATCTCAGAGCAATGTTTAAGTGTCAGCCCAAAAGGCGATGTACAGAGAAGGGTGTTTTCTTCACCACCTGAAGACACAATTCTTTGAAAACAGCAGTCATGTCATTGGCTCTAACCCTATGCATTCTATTATAAACTTTTGTAGGGGTTTCCATCAATCTTCCTGTTTTGTTAAAAGTTACATCGCACTATTAGCATAGAGGTAATCACTACTTCAAGGAACACTTTGCTTGTGCTTTAAAGGGAAAAAAATGAAATATGTGTCTGAGATCTAGAGGGACTATAATGAGTGACTGCCCTGAGAATATATTTTCTTACTGGAAATTTAATTTGCTGTAGATTCTTTGATTTCCCTATTATTATTTTCTTTAATTTTTCCTATCAAAAATCGGCCGATGAAACTTTCTGGCTAGCCTCTCTTGAGATGAGTAAAGAATAAAATTGTTCACACACACACACACACACATACACACACACACACACACACACACACACACACACACACACACACACACACACACAACACACAGGGGAATTGCTCAACATCTTCCCCTGAGATATGTATGTCTAAACCTTTGGGTCCCTTACTTGCTATGGTTTCTCTCTGAATACTAAGCCTTACACTGTGCTGTGTATCTCCCGTTTCCATGGTTTTCCACTTCTTATCCTTTCTGTCTCCAAATATAAATTCATTCATCTAGTGACCCATAATTGACCACTGACATGCTAGTTTCACTGGTTTCCAGCAGAGCTCAAAGATCTTTCTTTTCATCTGTAGGCTGCTAGCAGAATACTTCCTTACAGGACACTAGGATGAGGGTCTTAAAGTCCACAACAACAGTCACAAGCCTACTCTAAACAAGGCCACACCTTCTGCTACTGCCACAACTTGGGGTGAGCTTATAAAAACCATCACATTTCACTCTCTGGTCCCATACGCATATGCAAACTTTTGAGTCTCTATGGGTGATACCTAAATATAGCATAATGCAAAACACATTTAGTCCAACTTCAAAATTCCCATAGTCTATAGCAGTTTCATTAATGTTAAAAGTCTAATGTTCAAGATCTCTTCTGAGAATCATCCAATCACTTAATTGTAATTTCCAAAGCAAGACAGACAAGCAGCCGGACAACATTCAAACTCTGGATCTTCATGTCTGATGTAAAAATGGTCTCCAGACTTTCAAATCCTTTATTCTTTCTTGTCTGCAACAAACTTCTTTCTCCTGGGCTGATTCTACACCAAGTTTCTCATGAGATACTCCATGGCTCTGGCATCTCAAAAATCTTGGGGTGTCCAAGGCAGCTACAATGTTACAGATTGTGTTACAATGTCTGGGATCTACACAGAATCTAATAGACTTCTACAAAGGGCTTGCCAAAGTTCTCAGACTACAGCTCTCTAAACTGAGACTGATCCGCTCCACTGACACTGATGTTCTTGGTGATCAGCTCAGGTTACTGGTATCTCCAATATTCAGGGGTCTTTGTTGCAACTAGTCTTCACCAACAGCCTCTCATAGGCTTTCTTCATGGTGCAAAGCCACAAACCTGTTTCATGACTCCTTCAGTACTGGGCTGTCAACTACGATTGAGGTTGCACCTAAACCAATGACCTTTTCATGGTCTCTTACAGTGCCAAGGTTCAGCTCTTCTCCATGACCACTTCATGCCTTCAAAAAGAGTACCACCTGAGTGACTCTTACACATTACCAAGTACAGTTGCAGCACTACATACATGCTTGGCTATCCATGAAATACAATTTCTTTGTGCCCTCAGAAAGCACTTCCGTGAAGATTTCCCCTCAGTGATGATGGTCTATTCTTAATCACTGTTAATTTGTTATCCCCAGCTAACCAGCATCAATTGTACCATTAGCCCCTTCTATTTTTCACCCTAAAGCCAGAGCCACATGGCTGAAACTGCTATGTACTGCTGCTTAAGTGGACTGGAACATGGCCTCCCTTATTCTATTACCAGCTTTCTGTTTTCAGACTCCTTTTCTTTCTAAGCTTGGCTTTCCTGGAAATTGCTCTGTATATTGATCTTGAACTCAAAGATGTTCATGGCTCTGTCTCATACAATGTTGGGATTAAAGGCATATGCACGATGCCTGGATTTAAAATTTTCTTCAGCTAGACTATGCTTTATCACAGCCTGACCTTGCACTTAGAGATTCTTCTGGCTTTGGCTCCTGGGATGAAAGATGTCTACCACCATGCTTGGATCTAAACTGAACTAGGTAAGATCTTGACTCCAAATTGCTCAGTCTGTTATTTCCTAGAACATAGAGTTCAGGTGCATTTCACTTTCTGGTTTCCCTTTAAAACTTGAACCATCTATTTCGTTTTTTTTTTCTTTCTAAATTTGCTGCATTTGTTCAAAATGCTGTTGATGAGGCTGAACCACAGAACAAAGAATCTGCTGGGCTTTTTGAAGATTTCCTTTGTCAATGCAGTTAATATAAACCTCTTTACCTTAGCCACAGGTAGACTATGCAGACAAGGGCAAAAAGCAGCCACATTCTTCCCCCAAAATATTACAAAAATTCTTTCAAGGCTACATTCTAAAATTCTATTCCACTGAAAGCTCTTCAACCATGTCTGTACAGTTCCAATCATTCTCAGGATCAAAGTCTACTGTATACCTACTAGGACAGCCCATTAAGTCCAACTTAAAGCTTCCATTGATTTCCAAATTCCCCAAATCCTGATTCTTACAAGGAAAAAAAAGCATGGACATGCCTATCACAGCAATACCCCAGTTCCTGGTACCAACTTGTATCTTAGGGATTTACTAATGTTAACAGACACCATGACCAATGGAAGTCTGTTTTCTAATTCTTTAATCTTTTTTTTAAAATACTTCAGCCTTTATCCATCTCCCAGTCTGGCATCTGACTGTTCCTCATCCCACACCTCCTTCATTCCTCTGTTTTAAAAAGGATGTCCCTCCAGGACCACCATAACAGATCTTCCCTCTCCGTGGGCCCTCAGGTCTCCTGAGGGTTAGTTGCATCTTTTCTCACTGATTTCAGATCAGGCAGTCCTCTGCTGTATATGTGTTGTGGGTCTCATATCAGCTGGGGTTTGCTTCCTGGTTCCTGGCTCAGTGTCTGAGCAATCTCAGGTTATATGAGACTCCTGCTCTTCCTATAGGGTCACCCTCCTCCTCAGCTTCTTCCAGCTTTTCCCTAAACCAACCATGGGGGTCATCACTTTTAGTTCATTGATTGGGTATAAATATCTGCATTTAACTCAGCTGCTTGCTGGGCCTCTGGGGGGGCAGTCATGCTATGGTGCTGTTATAAGTACAGCACACAGTAGTATCAGAAATATTGACAGACCTTTGGATCTACCCTTTGGCTGTATTCAATTTGGCCTATCACTGGGCCATCTTTGTCTCATGTTCTTCTCCATTTTTGTCCCTGCAGTTCTTGCAGACAGGAACAATTCTGCACCAACTTTAATGACAGTGGGATGACAACTCCAATCTACTTACTTGATGCCCTGTTTTTTCTACTGGAAGTGGACTCTACTAGTACCCTCTCCCCACTATTTGGCATTTCATCTAAGTCCACTACCATTGAGTCCTGAGAGTCTCTCACTTCCCTGGTCGTTGGTACATTCTAGAAGTTCCTCCAACCTCCCACCTATCCTGCTTGCCAGTTTCCAATGTTTCTTCTGGCCCTCAAGACTTCAACTTTGTCCTCCCACATATCTCATCATATCTCAATCTTCCCCTTCCTGTCCCCATTCACACCTAGGTCCTTCCCTCCCTACCACTGTAATTGTTTCCTTCTTCCTCTCAAGTAGTACTGAGGCATCTTTACTTGGGCCATTTGACTTGTTAACCTTCTTGAATTTTGTGGATTGTATCCTGGATATTTTTTTTGCTAATATCCATTAAAACAAGATAAACTGAATTTAATATAAGAGAAACTGTTAAAGAACCTGGAACTTACTGCCACAGTGGGAAATTTCCTAAACAGAATTCCAGTGACTCAGACTCTAAGATCAATAATTGATGAATAGCATATCATGAAACTGTAAGGCAAAAGACATAATCAATAGGGAAAATCAGCAACCTATAGATTGGAAATTTTTTTTCACTAGTACCAAATCTGTTAGAGGTCTGATATCCAAAGTATATCAAGAACACAAGAAGCTAACCACGTAAAAACAAACAACGCAATAAAAAATGGAGTACATAACAGAGAATTCATAGCAGAGACTTCTTGAACGGCTAAGAAGCACTTAGAGAAATCTGCAAAGTTCTTAGTGAACAGGGAAATAAAAATCAAAACCACACTGAGATACTTCGTACACCAATCTGAATGGCTAATGAAAAAACGCAGGTGGTAGCACATGTTGGGGAGGGTATGGAGAAAGAGGAACATTACTCCATTAGAGGAGGGATTAGAAGCTGCTACATTCAACAATCAATAATCTAAGCTATTAAGTACGAGGATTCCATGGAGTTTGCAGACAAATAAAGAGAACTAGGAAATATCATCCTGAGGGAAGTCTCCAAGACTGAAAATGAAGTACATGGTATATACTCACTAATAAGTGAATATTAGCCAAGGCAAGTTTTATAAAGGACAAAATTTAATTGGGGCTCGTGTACAGGTTCAGAGGTTCAGTCCATTATCATGAAGGAAGGAGCATGGCAGTACCCAGGCAATCATGGTGCCGGCAGAGGTGTTAGTTCTCTATCTTCATCTAAAGGCTGCTAGCAGAATACTGGCTTCCAGGCACCTAGGACAAGGGTCCAAAACACCACACCCTCAGTTACACACCTATCCAACATGACCCTACCTTTTAATACTGCTGTTCTTGGGTGAAATTTTATATATATATATATATATATATATATATATATATATATATATATATATATATATATTATATATCATCACAGAAAGTTTTTTTAAAAGGTAATCAATAAGAGGAGACTCAATTCAGGATATGCAAACTGTTGGTAAAAGTATTAAGAAAATCCAGGATCATGTAGGTATTAATTACTCTCCTACTCTAGGTGTGATTATCACTCACTTCTGCTATACTTAACGTTATATTTATATGCAATATAGAGCTAGATTATTATGTATGAATGTATAACAGTAAAGACCACAGTATGAATAACAGAAGTAACAGTAGTAATTTAGAGAAGTAAATGTCCTATCTACCTACAGATTCTTTCCTTGTGCCCTTGCATATAACCTCAACATTGACTGTGTTATTTCCTTTGCATATACAGTTCTTTATGTATTTTGAAGTATTGAATGTATAGGGTAATACTAATTTATTCTTATTTTAGATTAAGTATTTTTCTTTTTTATAGTTTTGTCTTTTCAAAATTTACAAAAGATTGATCCAAAGTAACATAATGGGTATGTGTAAATGAGAATTTTGACTGAAACATTATTTTGTATTAATGTTTTATACAAATGTATTAATGTTAATAATGTATTAAGGCAATTTCAGTATGAAGGTGTTAGTGCAAATTTTGGATCTAGAAAGTTGTGAATAAATAAATAAATTAAAGTGAAAAAAAGAGGTGATTTGAGTGAAAATATATAGTCATGCCTTGCAATGAAAGCTGGAGATGGAAAAGTGACAGGTACTCAGTTTTCCAATGCAAGCCACTAATAAGTCAAAACATACCATCCTTGGCTCCTTATAGCAATAAGTCTATGTGTTTTCTGAAGGAAACCCAAATAATCATCTTAAAGAAAAAGATTAGTCAATATCCTCCACAAACTACTGGAGTAAACAGACTCTTTCACATAGTCCCTTGTGACAGCAAAATTCCCTACGTACAATGCTAGTTCTTCCCACTATTTCAGGAGTCTGGCAACTGAAATCATGCTTTTCCATGTACGGAACACTGTAGACTTCAAAAAAAAATACTGTTTTTCAAGTCACAATTTCAAACCCTCATATAATATTGTAAGAAGTTTTTCCTGCTGTTATTAAAATAAAAACAGGTATAATATTTCTTTGTATGTTCCTTGTTCTTGGGGGAAACTCGTGGTAATATGTGACAACCTGCACACCTTTGAAAGTAAAACATATGTAATAAAAATTTCAAATAAGTTAAATTATTTCCAAAAAGTTTAAAGTAGAATATATTGACCATGTGAAGTAAATAAATTGAACATCCATCACACAGTTTTAAGGAATTGACACCCATTTCCATCTGATGGTAATAGTCCTGAAAACTAACGATAAAACTGTGCATATATTACCAGGATGGTGTAATACTTACCTTATGTTCACTTAATTAATTCAATTGTTAATGCAAATGGAGCAGTGAAATTTCTTGCCATGTAAAGGCACCTGCCATGCTATCTTTGAGTTCTAAATTAGATATCTGTAAGCCGCAGGGAGTATACAGAACCAGTTCCCAAAAGGTACCTCCTTAAATTAACAGATACATTGGGGCATGTATATTGGTACACTTACATAAGAGTCATACATATATACACTAGGTTGTAAGAAGTATAATCAACATTTATTTAATTAATGGAAAATAATCATTAATTGTTCAAAGTTTTAGAATTTGTGTTAATTTAATATCTTCATTTCTCTGTTTTTAAAGTGCACTATAAATAATTTAAATACAGAGATCAATGATAGCAGCAAACCACTTAACTGAGAAGAGGACCCCCTTGGGGGGAATTAGAGCAAGGATTGAAAGAGTGGAAGGAGCTTGCCACCCCATATGAAAAACAATGCCAACCAACCAGAGCTTCCAAGGATTAAACCACTCTGAAAGGACTATATATGGTCTGACCCAGGGCTCCAACTGCATGTGTAGCAGAGAATAGCCTTACTGGGGCACCAGTTGAAGGAGAAGTCCTTGGTCCAGCCAAAGTTGGACCCCCAGAGCAGGAGAATATGGGGGATACAATAAGGGGAAAGTATGGGGGAATGCCTGCATGGGGGAGGGAGACAGGCTGGGGGCGTATGGACAGGAAACCGGGAAAGGGAATAACATTTGAAATGTAAGTAAAAAAATTAATCTAATATAAAAAGTAATTTTAATTTGGCATCTCAAAGATTTGTAATTGTTTGTGTAATAGTACATTTAAAAAAAAGGAGTGACCCAGTAAGTTGTCTTTGGTTGTATGTGAACAGTCAACTCTTTATTGAATTGTGCCTTATTTCCGGACTTTGAATTCTGATCCACTGATCAAAGGTGAATATAAATTATGTAGATAAATTCTGTAACTTATAAAATAAGTATTTGATATATTTTATGTGCATATTATTATTTTTGTCATGTTGACTCAAGTTGAGCTTTCTGGAATTAGAGAACATCAGTTAAAGTATGTCTACCAGTTTTCCTGTGTACAAGTCTGTGGGGTCATTTTCTTAAATGATGATTGATGGGGGAGGAACCAGCCCACTGCGTGTGGTACCTCACCTGTTTAGGGGATCCTGGTGTGTATTAGGAAGGATTCTGAACTACCCACAGGAAGAAAACTGGTAAGCAGCAACAACGCTTCTGTTTAAGCTCCTGCTTCCAGTTCTTACCTTGAGTTAATGCCTTGTCTTCTCTCAATCATGAAGTGCGACTTGAGAATTTAAAGATAAACAAAAGAAAACATTTCTTTTACTCATGCACTGAAAATTATTAGTGACAGATCTGCAATTCAAAGGTTAGGTCTATAGGAAATCAAGGTTACATAGATTGTTGTGAATACCTGCTGAGACAAAGCCTTATATCTTACATAATGAACCAGACAGTGAAGCTCAAGAATATATGGGTTATTAAATACAAATTTCAATGAAAGACAAAGATTACTTTTGTACGAGTTCTTGGTCATAAAACCAAAAAGCATCTACAAATAACAGGTTAGTGCATTTATTTTAATTCCCCTTGAAAATATTAAGGTAAGGCCACATTGTTGAATGTATCTCATATTTCATATTTCATACATTAAGAAACAACCAAGCATGAACTAATTAAAAATTGGTTCTGTCAGCTCTCTTTAATACTACATGGAAGTGCTATTCAGATTATTAGCAAGATCAAAGATAGTGATTTATTTACGTACTGCTGGACATTGCAGGCTACAATAATGACATGAGAGGCAAAATGTGCCAAAAGTACAGTACCAGTGAAACGGTCTATAGGACTAAACAACCGCTTTCTTTATCGCAATTGAGGCTTCCTTCAGAGGCTAAAAAATGAGGCATGGCACTGCAAACATACATAAAAAACATGTCGACGGACATTGTACGTCCTAGCATAAAATTATTTGATGCTATTCTAAATGGTCATTTTCACACACAAAAATATGTGTTTCAGGTTATATCCAAGAATTTGTGCTGTTCTAAGGGTTTTCTGAGAAATAATTCTGGTTGCATTCAGTGTTGGTCGATAATTAATGAAAAACCATTAAAATTCCAATTACGATAAATGTGTACTCACCAATAGTTTGATCATATGAAATTAACATCGATGGCTGCTGGATGAGCAAGTGTCAAATTATTTTTTCAGAAATATTACCACTGGTAAGGATATAGAGAACATATATTGACTTAATATAGGTAATATATAACAAAAGCCAAAATTTTAGTAAGTGGAGACATGTATTAATGATAATACTTTGGAACAAGACAAATTCATTCCATTACTTATCACAGTATTAGGGAATGCAAGAATTATCGATAGAAAAATGTTGAAGAAGTAAAATGTGATACAGATGGGAATGTTAAGTTATCTTCATTTAATATGATGTTTTTATATATATACATATATATATATATATATGTTATCCTTAATTTTCAACTAGAAATCTCTTGTTACTGTTTCACCCACAAAGTTGATAGGATTAGAGTTTAACGCAGAAAATTTGATAGTCTTCATACACAACAATGATACTACTTTAAAATGATACGACTTAAATGTCATAACAATATATTACATTGATCAGTTGAATAGAAAGGATGAATAATGTATAATCCTATATTGATACAGTCATTTAAAAAAAATGAAAAACATACTAAATGCTTCTTATTAACCTGGAAAACTGTAGATAGAAGAATGAAAATATATCTTTATCGATTACCATCTTAAACTCGACTGCAAATGGTTCAAGGACTGTAACATAAGACCTGATGGACTGACACAAAACTATAAAACCTCATTATATGCACCACATTCTCCAAGACTTAGCTATGGTTGGAAATTAATGACAGTATAAAGAAAAACATCCTATACAGGAAGAAATGTCAAAATGAATGACTGACAATTTTCTCACAATCATGTGAGGGTATCTAAATTTCTCTCTTTGTCCATAAGCTGTGTTATTATTTGGAGACAACATGGACATAAATTATAGTATAAAGATATTGAGCTGTCAGGCCAAGTTATATAGTCTGGGACATTTTTCTTTCTTAGGTTCCATAATCACCCTGACTCCTAAGGATCTCCACTGATTAAATCATAGCCTGACATTTCCCCTTCTCTAAAGCACCAGTTTCATAAATTCCAGTGACAGAGAATAATTTAGGTATATTGACTTCAAATTTCAATTTTTTATGCTGACATTGAGAATTAGAGAAAATATATCAAATTAAAAAAAACTCACATTTGAATTTAGAAGTACTGAAACATATTATCTATCAATTATAATTGGAAAAACAAGATATAGATGGAAGGTTAAGCTTTTACATAAAGAAAGGAGAACCTTAAATATTTGGAGGAAGAGTGTTACTCACCTGTAGAATAATTGCCAAATTTGTACAAAGCTGTGGAATTTGATCCATGAACGCATAGAAACAGGAAGAAAGAAAGAAGGCAACATACAAATAAACATATATGCTAACTCGACTCCCCTCACCACCTCTGAGATGGTGCTCTCCCACCCTAACCCTACATCACCAGCATTCCTCTTCCCTGGGGCATCAAGGATCTACAGGGTTTAGCACATCCTTTCCCGAGGAGGCCATACAAGGCAGAGCTCTGCACCTCATGTCCCTGAAACCAAAAATGAACCCATGTGGACTCCTTGTTTTTTGGCTTAGTCTCTGGGAACACTGGGGGATCTGGGTGAATTGACACTGTTGTACTTCCTATTGTGTTTTTTTAAAATAAAATTCACCTCAGGATTATTATTTGTGATGCACTTTGATGATTGTACTTTTTCATATAAAATCATATTTAATAAAAAAACTTTTGAGTGCACAAGCACCTACCAGCTTCTATACCTGAGTATGTTTCTTTTATTCTTTTATTGGATTAAATTTTTACTTACATTTTAAATGTTATCCTCTTCATCACCCCCTCTTTTTTGAGGGTGCTCCCTCACCCATCTACCCACTCCCTCCCACCTCACAACCCAGTCATTCCCCTACACTGGGGCATCTAGGACCAAGTGCTTCTCCTCCCATTGATGCCCTACAAGGCCTTCCCCTCAATATTTCTTATACCTCCCCATTTTCAATAGCCAAAGTCTCCCTAGCAGTTAAAATTTTTCCATCCCCTATTCTTTTACTTTTTTCTTGGCCATAAATATATTCCCAATAAACCATGAAGTACTGAGATAAAACTTCTATCATCAATTTTTGAAAAGAAAGAAAAAAACATTTTGTGATTATTTTGTTAACTGTAACCCCATTAAATTTCAAACAAACACCATTTCCCTGGGGATCTATCCCATATGGGTTCATCACGCCCAGACTGTTGCTGATGCCAAAAGTGCTTGCTGACAGGAGCCTGATATAGGTGTCTCTGGACAGGCTCTGCCACAGTCTGTCCAATACAGATGTGGATTGTTTCAGCCAACAGTTGGACTGAGCACAAGTGGGTGCAGGTTCCCGCTGTCAAGTGCAGACATGGGATTCTCATGCACACAGTTTGGGAAGCCAAATTAATATAAAATAACCTGCAATAGGCCAAACCCACTACATAAACTAATGTATGAAGAATAAATATAGAAACAAGCAAGGTAAAAATTACTGTTGGAGTATTTAGAATCTTATCAATCACTAGGATGATACATGTAGGGTTAATATTTGTATTCTGAGATAAATTATCCTTTGTTTAAAGATTAATTTCAAATGTATCTGTTTAAGGTATCATTTAATAATTTGCATGTTACTTTCTTTTTACCTCTGTTAATCTTATAGTACAATAGTAATAAGATCAGTGAGAACGTTCTTGTTGTTTCTCCTATGCATGCATGCATGTTTGTGGGTGGGTGTGTCTGTATCTGTGAGTGTGTTGAACATTTCTTCACAAATTACATATTGTTATTATTCAGACATTTTTTCTGATATTTGACACTACTTTAATTGGAAGAACTAAAATATAATTAGATATGATCTAACACATCATTAATTTTAGAACTCAAGAGGATAAAGCAGAAGGATAATAAATTCAATGTTAGTCAGGCTACAAAAGAGCAAGAGCAGGCAGGAGAGTAAGATTTGAGTTACAGCTAATTTTGTTTCTTTACTTGACATTAATTGTCTAGATGGTTATTAAACATCTTACCCAAGCTGTCATAAAGTTTCTACTATGGTGTTCATGAGCCCTTCTCTGCTTCCCATGACAGAAGGTTAACAGATCCAAACTTGCACAGGTTTTGTGCCAGTAATGACATGTTCTGTGAGACCAATGGTATAATAGTGATGTTATGTTTGAAAGATGTTCAAACCTATCACACATCCTTTTTGGCACTTATTATTTACCAATTATTATCTCCTTCAAGATAGTTTGAGGAATGATAAAGTATTCTCATGTTCATGTGAGGTTTCAACAGTCCCTATGCTCAGCACTTTGACCAGTTATAAGCCTACAAAGTTACCACTGATTGCTGTATAAGAACCTTCTCCAGAAAATTATTTACAAATTATTACATGTCTACTCAAAATAATAAAGCAAAAGAACAAATGAGATAATGGTCAGTGAAGAAAACAATAAAGGGGAAAAAGGAGGGTGAGAAGGTAGAAGAAAAGAAGTAAATAGAAAATAAGGGATAGAGGGAAGGAGGAAGGAGAAAAGGGAAAAGGACAGTTTATGGAAGAAGAAACAGAAGCATATGTAGGCATAAAAAAGAATAATGGGATGAATAAGATAAGATACATTATATATGAAAATGACTCAAAGAAATCAATCATGTTATATAATTAAAACCTTCTAATACACTTTAATTTGCTTTTTAAAGTATTTAATTTGCATCCAGCTCAATGTTTCCGTCCTAGTCACTTCCTCTCACAATCCTTCCTGGAACTTTGTAGATGCCTTTAAATTTAACACCTGAGAGTCATAGAAAGATGGTAAGAATTGTTTTTAACTACAGCCAGGACTATGTTTTGGAATCCTTTAGTAACAAAAACAAAAATAAATTAATAAAATTAAAATTGTAGTGGGAAAAATTATTTCTCATCTTTCTGTATTGTAAGTTGCTAGCAGCAGGTTGCTGAAGTAGCAGCTTCTCTCTCAAACTGCAGAGAGAAAGAACAGTGGGCTATCTGAAACATCATGCGATATTTGAAAGACAGAAAGCTATCTCCAGGGATATCTCTTATACAGTAATGATGTATCTCATAATCGTCCCCAAACAGCATCAGCTTGGACTCCGGTATCTGAAAATTTGAAATACTGGACATCACATTCAAACCATTGTGTTCTCCATCTTGTCCTTCACAGTCTCACAACCAAATCACAATAATATTGTATATCATACAACTTTAAAAGACCTCATCATCTTTCATATGATTATTATTTAAAAGTTCAAAGTGTCTTCTGAACGTAAAGTAAATACTATCAATGTAACTGCTATAAAATCAAAGGCAAGTTACCTACTTCCAGTATAAAATAGCACAGACCATATATTACCTTTCCTTTGAAATGGACTCAGTCAGTTCATAGACTTGCTTAGGATGATCTTGAGATTCATATTTTTGCGTGTCTACCTCCTGTGATCTGCTCTTCCTTGTTTTCACAATGTAACCTGCATTTTGATGAAGTTCAAGCTCAAATCTGTTTAGTTAGGCAAGTACTTTACCAAATATTGAATATCAAAATATCTGTCACATTGCATTTCAAACACTTTACTAATTATGTACCTTAAAGAATTCAGTGATTTTTTTATAAGCCAAATTCTCTGTATTCATTCCTCTGTGGAAGGGCATCCGTGTTCTTTCCAGCTTCTGGCTATTATAAATAAGGCTATGAGCAGAGTGGGCCAGGTGCCCTTGTTATTTGTAGGAGCATCTCTCCGGTATGTGACCAGAAGTGGTATATCTGGGCCTGAGGCAGTTCTATGTCCAATTTTCTGAGTGATTTTCAGAGTGGTTGTACCATCTTCCAGTCCAACCAGCAATGAATGAGTGTTCGTCTTTCTCTTCATCCTCACCAGCATCTGCTGTCACCTGAGTTTTTTAGACTTAGCCATTCTGAGTAATGTGAGGTAGAATCACAGGATCATTTTGATTTTCATTTCACTGAAGACTGAGAAATCCATTGGGGAAAGGGGAGGTTTTAATGACAATATAAAATATTAATATTAAAACCTGGCCACGTGAAAATATGTTTTTGAAAGTGACTATCACCTTCAGAGGATATTAGAGACTAAACAATTTTGTCTACAGGTTGAGCATTGACTAAAATAGCCCAAAGATATGTAACATTTCTACTTAGGTAAGAGAAAGTAGTACTTGATTCCTTAGATGCCAATAGTTTAAATAACTATGTCATAAAGTAGTTGGCTACTGGAGGAAATTGCAGAAAGCAAAAAGAATGACACACTGTTTTGACAGAAATTACAGGTCATTTTCACACAATTTTCATCACCACTTGTGAGGACTGAGAAATAATTCTTTCCCCTCTTTCCAGAAATCCCCTGGTCCTTAAGATTGGCTACAAATCTCAGCATACCTCCACAAGTATATCAGAAATTCCAGTGAATGGGAATTTTCAAGGAATTTTATATTCAATTTTATTTTGGAATGATGATGTTGAGAATCAGAGTAAACACAACAATTTAGGCACAGTTCATATTTGATGGTAGAATTCATGAAACATATTAGGGTTGTTTATTGGAAAGGGGTATTATGTTTAAAAAAGGAAGATCTACCTTTGGGGAAAAAGCACTTGAATTATTGGAATGACACCGTTGAACACAAGTAGAGCATTTGACACATAGGAACAAAGCTTTAGAATTAGATGCCTGAAAGTATCAGGTAAAACAGTTACAGCAGATACAAGAACAGCAGCAACAACAAAACACTTAAATGTCCTAAAAATGACAGTATTTCCCTTCTCAATCAAATTTCCTCCAGGATACAGAACCTTATATTTAGGATATATGTATATTTTAACATATAATTCAATATTAATAAGAACCATTTTTAGACCCTGAAATAGTCTATCTGCTCTAATATATGTATTCTCAGATGCTATCTACAACTGCTTCATTTTTCTCACTTTATCTGGGCACACCTCATTGGTCTTTTGCTATTGGAGTGAATGATAAACCACATTAACCATCTATAAGAATGGTTTTGTGATATAGCTTGTAAAGTACTACATAGATCTGCTTTTACCCTTTGCTTTGCAAGAACCATTTCTCTATAAGCAAGAATCCACTTGTCTGCATATCTGAGTGTGTTTCTCTCCCTCCTCTTTTCAGGATGGTTTCTTCTCCCTCTGATCCTTCTTGAGTCAGCCTTTCTCAGTAGTTAGTCATTTTCTAGTCATTTTTCCTTCAGTTGTTCTTCGGCTATAAATTAATGGCTAAGATTCTATGCTATACTCTTATATAATCAAAACGTCTTTAAAAAAGACTATGTTGAAGTTTCTTTTGCTTTCATAACAAACTGCTTTACTGACAGTCAAAAAAGAGTAATAAATATTAAATGAAAAAAAGGCAAATAATTGCATAAAATCAGTGAGACCATCCCCATCCACTGTAATTGGTATAATCCTTAAGGACAAACTATATGTTACTGAAGCAATCATCTCCTATAATGTCTGTCTCATACTTCTGTGCTTAGATAAATATTGGCAGATATATAAAAGAACTGCAGAATACAAAGCATGCACTGTGTTAGACAACCACATTCCTTTTAAAGAATCACATGTAAATTGACTGTAAAAAATAAAACAGTCTACCAATCTGCTAAAAATTCGAAAAAAAATTTCATTTTGAAATTATGCGAAGTGACTCGTGACTTCTGTAATCCCCCAATTAAAGCTGACTCTTTACTCCCTTATTTTGAAAAGCAAAATATATTTGTAAATCTATATTTGAAGAAAACAAGACTAACGAAAAAAAAGGCAGACTTATACTATTCATATAATTACAAATTCATTCAAAAGAAAATATCCTGAACCTCAAAACGGAAAAAGCAAAGCACTGTTTTGTCTTCCTCCAAGTACAGTAAGTTAAGGAAGGCAGATGCCACTTTTAGGCTTGGTACCAGGGGAAGTTGAAAACCGAAAGGAATTTTGGTCCTTGTAGTTTCACCATATTAAGAGTCTCTCCCTAAAGCCTGGGAGCTGGGGATAGAGGGGTGGAGGAGGGGGAGTGGCACCATAGAGAGTAGAGATTTTATGACTTACTTCCTGTAAGGGGTCTATTGATTGGAGAAGCACTCCACAATTAGATCTTAGTTATTGTTGACAGTAATGAAAGGAAAAGGATTCCACAGTATTATCTAGAAAGCATCTTTTGCGAATTACTGTAGTTCTCTAAATCCACTTGTCAGAAGAGATTTAAAGATAATTGTTAACAAGGAAACATACCACCCATCAACACACTGTCTATACTTCGTGCATTGCCCAGCTTTAATGAGAGGTTTTGATCCTAGCTTTACTGTAACTTTTTATGCTAAGATCGGGTGCTCTGCTGACACATCCTTGGGGAAGCAGCTCTTTGTTTTGTTTAGTTTTGTTTCACATTGTTTTTTAAGAGAATGGGAAGAGGAGTGGATCTGGGGTGAGAGGAGACATATTTGGGGAGAGCTGCATAGAGTGGTTGAAGGGAAATGAGATGTAATGAATAACAGAAGAACATAAATAGTACAGTAATTGTTAATAATCATTATTATTTTAAATCTTAAATATAATACAATAAAATTGAATAGGGCTAATACGGAAGAACAAGAACTAAAAAAAATTAGCTCAAGGCCATGCTCTATGTAAATACATATGAGACGAAAAAGACTTTAGAAACAGAATTATGTTCATTCTAGTAAAGTCTTATCTATCAGCTGTTGGTAAAAAGTTACAAAGCAGAGTTCAGTGTCTACAAACAAGGTAAACAGATTTTTATTGAATTTTAACTATTGAACTTTAATTATTATTGAACTTTAATTATTTTGTCAATTTGTGTATAATGTGATGTGCCATCTAACAGTGTCCTGTAGTATTTTTCCTATGTCTGTGAAGGAGAACATACTTTAGACATTCCCCGTAGAAATCAGGGATAGGATTTGGCTGTGAGATGAGTGTTTAAATCCTTTGAATAGAGCGTCGTAATTTCATATTCTTTATCCATCTGCATTCTACTAAGGATTTTTTGTGTAGGTTTCCATCACTTTTTTCTGTTTTTTCGAACAGTGTATGGCACAGTGAGCCATATAGAATTACTCACTCCTTTAAACATAGTTTGGTTTGAGGATGTAAGTGCAAGAATGTAGTCTATGTCATAGAACAATGAGAGCCGGAAAGGTTTTCTGCCCTGAGAATACATTTCTAATGACCATTTCCTTTGCTGTAGGCTCTTTGATATTCCTATCATCATAGATTTTCCCCATGACAAATCTTCCCATGAAGCACAGAGCATCATAGTTCCTCTTCCCCCACTTAAGGACTACAGGCTTATTTAATTATGGAGCATGCATTCAGCAGTTGGCTGGCCTCTTTTCTTCTGATAAAACCACACAATTGCATATATATATATATATATATATATATATATATATATATATATATATATATATATTCTCCTATTCACACTGAACGCCAGGCCTCTTTCAATTCAATAGACAGATAAATCATGCAAATCAAGTACAATTTTGAGGTATGATTTTTGAGTCATAATTTATTATACTTTAAACCATACTGGTGATTTTTTTCATGTATTATGACTGAATTTTTATATTTTAATTGATGTTTTTGTGTGGGGTTATGTCTCTATGTATTTATGTGCTTCTTGTGAGTTTTTTTTTTCTGATTCCTTTGCCTGTTGGTTTTATTTCATTTCGGTTAGGTTTACTGTGTATGTGTGTATGTTTTCTAAGTGGAGAGAGAGAACAAGAAGACTTAGCTGGTATGGAGGTGACAGGAATTAGGTAGGAGAAATGGGGTGAAACACAATTAGAATATATTGTCTGAAACAAATACAAAATAACAAATAACAATTCCTAACAGAGAAACAAAAACACATGAACAAACAAAAAAAATGTACATTTAAGACGAAAGTTAATGAATGTAGACGAAAGTACAAACTAAGAAAAATTGGGAAGATACTTTATTGGAGGTAGTAGCAGGAGGAGGTGAATGAATTATTTGTAAATCATGGAAATCTAATTCATATGATTTAATTATTTGCATATCACGATTTGACTTTAATTATTGACAGTATTTGCCACATAGAAAATGAATAATAATTTAAATGAAATTTAAATCTATTTTGATATCCAATGATAAAGTAAATTACAATAATTTCCTCTCCATTAGAGTGAAAAATTAGGTACAGGCAAATTGCAAAGAGTAAACTGAAAAGTTCTTCCAGTATCATACTAAGAATATATGTCCAATGAAATACAAAATATTCAGAAATTTAGAAGTATTTGGGCACATATTTAGTAATGTATACAGAAAATTTACTAGAAAAAGAAAAGTAAAGATTATTTACTCAGAGCCAAATATGGAAGTCAGCATCCAGTAAGAGAGATTTAGGATTATTTCCATACAAGTTCCAATGCCGAAGTATTTATACAAACTCGTATAGACACATTGAAAACCAAAACCATATACTAGTATACTTTACAAGTATTTTTATGAGGAAAAGACAACTGAAGGTGTAGGGAAAGTGAGAAAATATCTACTGTAGGTTTTATATAATACTTGATGATAGATCTATCTTACCTTCCATGTGTCTGTTATTTAGCTAATTCTCTGATAATAAATGGCTAATGTTATACCAGGTAGTAGAGCTGATGTTACTTGAGAGAGGGTTGGGTGGTAAGTTGCTAATAAGGGAACTAAGAGCCCAAGATTTTCTGGTTCTGGATCTTTACCCTTCCAAATATCCACAATTGCAATGTTATTATGAGACCTCCAAATTTCCCAGAAATTTAGTAAATAACTTTTATTGTTCTTTTGTCTATGAGTGTTAGTTGAAAGTTCCCCCTGTTGTCTAAAGAGGCCTGTTTTTTACTCTTGTAAAATAGGACAAAGAAGAGGCCTGCTTTGGGAACAATGAGGACCACCTGACCTTCCTCTGCTTTTAGTAATAGCCCTGTTCCAGGAACTAGCTGACCATAAAAACTGGAGACTGAGGACTGTCCTGTGACTCTGGGAGGTCCTCCTTGTGGCATCTTTGGCATTTCCCCCTGCCTTCTTCCCTTTCTCCTGGGTCTTCTGGTTTTTCCCTTTAAACAGTTCCTTTCCTAGCTGCTCGGGGTCTACAACTCTGTCTCCTGCGTGGGATATGTGTCGGCCTGGCAATCTCCGTAATAGATATCCGTAATAAACCTTGCCTTTGTGTATTACAAACAAAATGGTCTCTCTGTGTCTGGGGTCCGCGATTTCCTGTGACTTGAGTAAGGGTCTCCCTTCCGGGATCTTTCAGTAGCACATTCAAAAAGGTTATCATTATTGTTGAATTTATTATTTTTTCATTTTGGGTAATTTATTGCTTTCCTAACTATACCAAAGATTGGTCTTAAGTAACAATATTTTTGTAGTGGGTATTTGTAACTAATCATTTTATTTGAATCATTATTTTGTTTTAGTCAGTTTCAGTATGGAGATGTTAGAAGATAGTTTTGGGGCCAGAAAGGAATGCCCTGGGGGAGCCAGTCTGGGGCTACAGTGAGGTAAGACTTGTCCAAACTCGGAAAATCTCATCCTGAGATGATTGGAGGATTAGCATTGTTTACTATCTTGCTCTGGGCCTGCATATTCTATTGCACAAAGGCCTTATGCCCCTACCTCCATCAACCTTATGATAGTCATATAGTCTAGTGGCCAAATTAATACTCAAAATTTCTCTCTCACTATGCAAATATGGAATTCTTATTTATAAAAATGAAGCATTACTAGTGCTTTAGTTGCAGCTAATGATGTATACTTGCCCCTCCCCCTGCCAATCCCTATCTTCTCCCCAGTGTTTCTATATCTCTTCAAACCCCCGAAAAGAAGACCTGTTTCTCTGAAAATGATCTGTGGAGAAGACCAATTATCCAGCACTCAGGCAGACGACATTACTCTTTAAACAATCTGGTGCAGCTAAGCTTTACTCTTTCCATCCCAGCCTGGTATACAAGGGAGCCTGGATTCCCCCAGAGCAGAAGCAAACCCAGGCCAGTACATAGTTAAATTACACAAGAGATTACAACAGAATATGTTATAATTTAAAATCTTCTCTTGGGAGATATAGAGTCTAAAGGGACTAATTCCAGTGTACAGGCAGGGAAGGATAAGGAGACCAATTCCTCTCAAAACATTCAACATAAAATATGTCCTATCTCCAAGAAATTCAGGGATACAGATAGAGCAGATATTGAGGGAGTAGCTATACCATAACCAGACCAAATTGAAACATATCCCATTGGCAAGCACTAGTCACTGACACTGTTAATGATACTCTGCTATTCTTCCAGACAGAAACCTAGGATGACTCTCATCTGAGAGGCTTCATGCAGCATGAGGCAGAAACAGATGCAGAGACCCACACCCACATATGGCTTGAAGCTCAGGCAATATTATGTAAGATTTGGGGGAAGGATAGAGAGACAAAAAGGGGAAAGTAAATCTACAAAAAGATGAACAAAATCAACTAACCTGGACACTGAGGTCTCTCAGAGACTAAGCCACCAATGAAAGACTATACATGGGATGGATTTAGAACCCCTGAAACATGTAGCAGATGTGGAGTTTAGTATTCATGTGGGTCCCACAAAACTGAAATGAAGGGTGTTAGTGAAAAGAGAATTATATGAATTCTAGGTTTAGAGATACAAAATTAAAAGAATAAACCCCAAAAGGCCACAGATACAAAATTAAAAGAATAAACCCCAAAAGGCCACAGACCGAGGGCTAAGACCTACAGCCAGGACTAGCAGGCCATAAAGATAAAGGAGCACAGGAAACACTATCCAGGCAGGACTGGCAATCCATAAAGATAAGGAAAAGGAATGCAGGAACCAGCCTGAGTTAATGGGACTGATTCATGGGACGTCTGGCAGGAAGACATCTCCCCCCAGCTCACTCAGGTCCATCCTCCAGACCCTGATAAGCCCCTGACTTCTTTTTTTTTTTTATTAACTTGAGTATTTCTTATATACATTTCAAGTGTTATTCCCTTTCCCGGTTTCCGGGCAAAATCCCCCTCCCCCCTCCCCTTCTAACACGTACTCTTTCTGCTTTGTTCTCACTGCTATGTTTGAATGAGCCAATTATATGTAACCATGCCAAAACCCCCTAGCCTTCTCTATATAACCCTCTGACTTTTGAGTTTCGTGGTTGACACCTCTGTCTCCTGCGCGGGATACGTGTCGGCCCGGAGATCTCTGTAATAGGCCTCCGTAATAAACCTCGCCTTTGCTTATTACATCCAAAATGGTCTCTCTGTGTCTGGGGTCTGTGATTTCCCACGATTTTAGAAAAGGTCTCTCTTTGTGGATCTTTCATTTTGGGGGCTCGTCTGGGATCTTCGAGACCACCCCAGACTCCGAAGCCCCCTTGGAGGTGAGTTGGATGTTTGTCTGAGTGTTTCTGTGTGAGCGGCGCCGCAATTGTCAGTCTGTGTCTGTCTCTGTTTTGGTTCCGCTGTGTGTGTGTATATATGTGTGTCTCGGTACTGGTGAAGTCTCACTCTGGTCAGTGCTTAGAGAGTGGACGTGGAGTCTCACTCTGGTCAGTACTTAGAGAGTGGATGTGGAATCCCACTCTGTGTCTGTGCTAAGAGGGTGGATGTGTATTCCTGCCCTGTGCTAGGAGGGTGGATGTTTGTTCCTGCCCTGTGCTAGGAGAGTGGATGTGTATCCCCACTCGGTGCAGCTGCCTTTGTGGTTCATGAGGACACTCTGGCTGCGGAAGCGGGGGACGCCCCGGGGCCTGCAGGCTGCAGCCCCTGGAAGACGTTCCACGGGCGGAGAACAGTCGGAAGAGCCCGGCTATGGGCAGTCAGGAGGACCTGAGTGTGGTTTTCTGGAACAAAGGAGACAGAGTGCTCCTTAGTGTCTGCTGTCTGTGTTCTGTTTCTGTGTTTGGTGTTCTTTTTCTTTGCCATGGGGCAGACTGTGATAACCCCTTTGTCTTTGATGGTGGACCATTGGATGGATGTTAGGACAAGAGGACACTCTGAAATCCTGTTGGGAGGTGGAATCAGATGGTCCATCTCATCCCAAAAGCAGCTAAGGTTAAGCTGCAGTTTGGGCCAGGTACTGAAGGTACCAGACATCTGTGGAAATTGTTTATAGGATGCTTTGTCTTGGTCTCGTTTGTCTGGATTGTTCTCCGTGGTATTGTCCAGTGTCTTTTTGACTTTTGTTTCGTGTTTGAATTTAGACTCTCGACTGTGTTTAAAATCTTGGACTGACGACTGTTTTTGAAATCATGAACCTGTTTGCTTTGTTCATCAAAGAGTTTTACTTGGTCCTCTTGGTGCTTAAGTTAAGAGTTAAAAATAATTTGCTTGAGAAAAATTGTTTTCTGCCAGGGAGTTTTGTCTTTCTCTCTTGAGCCTCCTCCCCAAAGAGAGAGGCCCCTCCCTTTACTCCCCTTGATCAGCCTAGCTGCTGTTAACAGTTGTGTAAACAGACATTAACAAAAACCTTTAGGACAAAACCGCTCATAAATAAAAAAGTTCCCCAGATTAGGCCTCCGGTATGAAACAAGTATAGTGAGTAAGAAACTTAATTTTATGGACCCCGCTCTAGTGGAGGTGTGTTGGTTGATAGCCAAAGTTAATTTTTAAAACATAGTGTTTTATCTGTGCTTGTGCTCGCAACACACAGTGGAGGGGAGCGAAACTAGCTGCGGAGCTGCTGCAGGGAGGATGGGGACTTCTCAAGTCTCACCCAATTCTTCAGGAGCTGTTTAAAAGGAAAAGGCTTAAGGTAAAAAGAAACACTATAAAGAGATTTCTTAGTGAATTACTACACCTTGGTTCGCGATCTCTGGGAATCTCACGGTGGACAGCTGAGATAAGCTGGAAAAGGATTTAAATTTTGCTTGGGAGCAAGGAATCTTAAAGGCAGAGTTTCAGCCGGTATGGCACTTAGTGCGTAGCTGCCTAAAAGATCAAAAATGCTGTCAACAGGCTATAAAAAAGGGACAGGCTGTGTTAGAAATGCTACAGGAAGAATGATCTAAAAAGGCTGAGAGTGAGGTGGGGGAGGACTCTAAGGAAAACAAGAAAGGAATTTCTGCTTTTAGTGGCCAGACCTTCAACTCTTGCTCACAGAAAGAGAGTATTCATTAAGAGAAGTACTTTAAGGAAGCCTGCCTTATCTGCTGTCCTTATTCCAAGGGAGGAGTCAGTCTCCAGCATTAAATCACTTTTCTTGTTGGTCATCATTAACATGGAGAGTGCCTTTGATCCCATCCCCACAGCAGCCAGTTCCTGCCCCTGTGGTGGAAGTGTCCCAGGTTGGGGGGCAGAGAAGCCCCTAAAGTAGTTTCAAAGAATCTACAACAAACTGTAAAGAACTTTGTTTTGTTTTGTTTTGCCAGTCAAGAAATGTTGTTTGCCCTCTTCAGTAGACCTCTATTCTCAAGATTCTCTTGTTTTCTCACCATCCCATTTGAGATGCTTGTTAGTAACTGTTACAGGTCTTCTTTACCACTGAGGAAAGACAGAATCCTACTGGAGGCCAGAAAGAGGGTTCCAGACACGGATGGAAGGCCCCTCACTTCTGCCTGTTGGATTCAATATGCCTGAAGGTAGGGAGTGCTCCAGGTCTGCCACAAGGCTCCAAGGGTGGGTCTCTGAGGGGCTGAAAAATGCCCCACCAATCTGGCTAAGAGAAAGAAAGGATATAAAGAGAAAGTTACAGAAATTTAAAGGGTTAAGTTAAGTTGCTGAGAGTTAGTACAAGTTACAGAGAAAGAGGTAAAAAGAGCAGAAAGCTAGGGAAGAAAAGAGACAAAAAGAAGAGGAAGTTAGAGAGCTAAAGAGAGATAAAAGACAAGAGAGCAACATATACTGGCCACAGTAGTTAGGGAACCTAGGAAGATAGTACCTGGCAACAGAAGAGAATTCCTGGCTAAAGATCAGTTTGCCTAATGCAAAGAAAAAGGACACTGGGTCAGGGACTGCCCAAGAAAGAACAAGAGGGGCCACTGGAGAGCTTCTTGGTCCTAGAGTGCTGGCTATGTACAGAGATAGAAGGTAAGTGAGGATACAGGGACCCAATGCTCTGTGCTCCTATGCCCCAGTGGGCCAGCATCCAAAGACCTTGAGCGCAAGGGGCTACTGGCAACAAACAATACCTATGGACTGCCCGAAGAACAGTGGACCTTGGCATGGGCCGGGTAACCCACTAGTTCCTAGTCATCCCTGACTGCCCCTATCCCTTGCTCATGAGAAATTTGCTGTCCAAAATGGCTTGCGTGGGCTGAAATGGCTGGGTGAGTCCACATGTATGCATATCTGCAGACTGTGTATGTGGAGCTTAAGACCTGTCTCAGTGCACCAGTACCTGATGCTTGGAGATGAATGGCTCAGTGCTTTTCTGCCTGGAACACATCACCCCTGCCAGCCAGGCACTAACAATTATCACCCAATCCAGGACTTAAACTGTGATAGAGTGGCTGATGTTCTCCCTTTAAATAGAATTTCCCAAAAGATGGGACCACTGGTCAGCTGCCATGGACTAGATTCTCCACCGGTTGGGGACAATCTGGTCACCTTGCGGCCCAATCCGGACCTGGAGCCACCACAGCACGAGTGTCAAGCACTGACAGGAGCCCATGGGTGTAGGAAAGACCTCTGCGACTGGTTGATTGACCCCTGCTGAAAGCCAAGGACCTTGTCCACAGACGGGAACAGTTCTCTTCATGAATGAAGGTCAGAGACAAGTGGGTGCTGCCATGGTGGACAACACGATGTCATCTGGGATGGCTGAACTTCTACCCTCCCAGCACATCAGCACTGCAGATGCCTTTACCTTCTCTTGGATTCCCTGATGAAGCCAACAACTGCAAGAGACGGCCTCAATAGTCATCAGGAAGATACTGGAAGAAATCTTCCCCCAGTCTGGAGTGCCCAAGGTAATCTGGTCAGACAACGGCCCTACATTCGTTGCCAAGGTAAGCCAGGGTGTGGCCAAGTATTTAGAGGTCGATTAAAAATTACATTGTATTTACAGACCTCAAAGTTCAAGACAGGTAGAGTAAATAAATAAAACTCTAAAAGAGACCCTGACCAAATTAAATTAACCCTGGAGACTGGCACAGATTGGGTGACACTCCTTCCCTCTTGCTCTCTTCAGAGCAAGAAATACCCCTTACAGATTCAGCCTTACCCCCTTTGAGATCTTATATGGGGGTCTCAGCCCCCCCCCGACTGTATTAGATGATGTTACTGAACCAACATGTCATAGTGCCATAGTAATAATGATTTGTGTGTCAGACTAAAAGACCTACAGGTGATACAGAAAGAAATCTGCTCACAGCTGACAGCAGCCTATGCCCCGGAGACCCCTGAGACATCCCATCAGTTCCAGGTTGCAGCTACACTGAGCCCAGACACTCGAGCATCGCTGGAAAGGACAGTACCTGGTGCTACTGACCACCCTGACAGCCGTCAATTCTCAGCCCTCACCAGCCACATACTAGCTGTTGGGGCTGAGAGCTGAGACCTAGAGGGACACTCAGATCTTCAAAAAGCTCCCTAGACTTACACATCAGATAAGTGGATGCATCAGAAACTGACTGGGAGGTTGCTATAATGCTCACTTGAGGAGTGTGCTTTAGAAACAAGAATTTCATGTTTGCCCTCGTTCCATCGGGATAGGTGTGGAAATAGGCTTGATTTCTATTGCAAATGATGTAACATTGCATATGTTAGTACTCCTAACACTTCTTGGGACTCTGCCTCAGGGATCACAACCTGTATAAGTTTAGAAGTTCTGAAAGACAGTCATGACCTTGTTGTATAGGTTCAGATAGTGTCCAGATTGAAATCCTGATGCTAAAGACTTAGTAAGACAAAAAAATAAAAAATAAAAAGGAGTTGAGAATTACTTAGGGCTAAGGCTATCTAGGTGCTGCAAGGGCAGCACAAGGACATCTGCTGTTGCAATACAAGGCTTATAGAGAATTCAAAACTGCCATTGACTCAGATATAAAAAGAGGGAAGGACTTTTTAGCTGACCTCCAAGAATACCTAACTTCCCTCTCAGAGGTAGTCCTTCAAAATAGAAAAAGATTAGACCTGATATTCCTTAAAGGAGTCTGTGTGCTACACTGGAAGAAAAATGTTGCTTCTATACAGACCATTCAGGAGTAATTAAAGACTCCATAAATAAACATATAAAAAGGTTAGACAAAAGACAGACAGAAAAACACATCAGAGATGGTTCGAGAGCTGGTTTAGTAGATCTCCTTGGATGACTACTCTGATATCTTCCCTATGGGAACCTTCTTAGTTTTGCTTCTACTTCTGATTATAGGTCCATGTGTGTTAAAAAAACTAGTTAATAGGCTTGACTCCTACAAAAAGATAGAGATGCTTAACAAGGTTGGTTTGAGTCTTGGTTCACTCGGTCTCCCTGGATGACTACCCTACTCTCTGCTACAGCTGGGCCATTATTAATAATTTTCTTGGTTTTAGTTTTTGGACCCTGCGTGACAAACAGGTTAATTGCTTTTGTTAAAAATCGAGTGGGTGCTGTGTGGTTGATGGTTCTGAGACAACAGTACCAGTCAGTTAGGACAACTGGTGAGACCAAATACAAGACTTGATATCAAAATTCTAAGATTAGAATTATTTAGTAGAAGGAGAAGGGAATGAAAAGAGAATTATACGAATTCTAGGTTTAGAGATACAAAATTAAAAGAATAAACCCCAAAAGGCCACAGATACAAAATTAAAAGAATAAACCCCAAAAGGCCACGGACCGAGGGCTAAGCCCTACAGCCAGGACTAGCAGGCCATAAAGATAAAGGATCACAGGAAACACTGTCCAGGCAGGACTGGCAAGCCATAAAGATAAGGAAAAGGAATGCAGGAACCAGCCTGAGTTAATGGGACTGATTCATTGGACGTCTGGCAGGAAGACATCTCCCCCCAGCTCACTCAGGTCCATCCTCCAGACCCTGATAAGCCCCTGACTTCTAACACGTACTCTTTCTGCTTTGTTCTCACTGCTATGTTTGAATGAGCCAATTATATGTAACCATGCCAAAACCCCCTAGCCTTCTCTATATAACCCTCTGACTTTTGAGTTTCGTGGTCGACACCTCTGTCTCCTGTGCGGGATACGTGTCGTCCCGGAGATCTCTGTAATAGGTCTCCATAATAAACCTCGCCTTTGCTTATTACATCCAATATGGTCTCTCTGTGTCTGCGGTCCGCGATTTCCCGAGATTTTAGAAAGGGTCTCTCTTCGGGGATCTTTCAGTTAGCTGTTTGTGGAATACATTTGAAAGGAAAATTATACAGATTTAAGTTTTAAAAATATGAAGTTAAAAGAATATGTTTCAAAATTCACAACCTCAGGATTAAACACTGTGAAAAGCAAGTCCAGGCAGCCCTGCCCTGCCGCTAGAACTAACAGACCATAAAAGGAAAGGAATGCAGAACAGACCAGGAGTACTGGATCAGACTCACAGGCCACCTGGCAGGAAGAGATAAGCCCCCAGCCCCCGACATCCAGGACGCCCCAAACCTGCCAATGTGTGTAGCTATACCTTATTACCTCATAATGTGAAATAGCCAATCATATGTGAACATGTCTATGTGCCTCGTTTGAATCCACCAATCCCCGTAACTATGCATCTGCTTCTGTACGCCCGCTTCTGCTTCCCCAATCCCTATAAAAGCCCCATGCTGGAGCTGCTGGGCGCGCAAGTCCTCCGAAGAGACTGTGTGCCCGCAGGTACCTGTGTTTTCCAATAAACCCTCTTGCTGATTGCATCCGAGTGGACTTGGCTCAGTCATTGGGCGCTTGGGACTCCTCCTGAGGGAAAGGTCCTCTCCGGGGGTCTTTCACATTCATATGTTTGGACTTCTCTTTTTGCCCTCATTGGTACAGGATGCACATAGCCCTTCATAGACTGGAGATATCATGGTAGGGGGATACCAATTGAGCCTCCAGCATCTCAGAATATAAGGGGAAGGAGGTATGGGGGAAGGAATGTGTGAAGCACAGAGAGGTTAGTAATTTGGATTTAAAATGAAGGAATAAATAAATGTAAGATTAAATAAATAAATAAATAAATAAATAAATGGGAAAAAGATATAAATTGGGTGAAAACATATAATCATGCCATGGCATATAACCCAGAGATTGACAAGTGAAGGCCTCTAGGTATCTCAGTGCAAGCCATTCCAGTAAGTCAATAAATCATTTTTTACCACAACTATCATGAAATCTAGATGTTTTCTGAAAGAAACTAAAGGAAATGTCTTAAAGACAAAGATTATTCATTTTCTTCTATGAGTTATTGAGGTAAACAGACGTCTTCACAAGGTCTCTTATGACAGCATGATCATTTATCCAAGTGCTAATTTTTTCTACTCTTTCAGGGGTTTGGCAACATAACTCATGTATTTCTTCCATGTAAAAACAACAGCACACTTCAAAATACTTGCTGTGTTTCAATTCACAATTGTATGCCCTGGTATAATATTGTAAGAAGGTTTTCCTGCCTTTATTAAAAATAAAACCAGGTAATCTTCTTACTTGTATGTTTATTGTTTTTGGAAGACCCTTGTGGACATATATAAGCACAAACCTAGTTAAAACACAGGACCAGAGAAGTTGTACATCCTAGCATAAAATCATTTGATGATATTCTAAATTCTCTCTCTCTCACACACACACACACACACACACACACACACACACACACACACACACACACACAAACACACACTGATATTACACATTATGTCCAGTGATTTTTTTTGTTCTTGGGCTTGATTAGACATGATTCTTATTGCATTCAGTGTAATAAAAAACACTAAATATGCTGTGAAGGAGTAGCACTATTAGAAGGTGTAGCCTTGTTAAAGGAAGTGTGTCATTGTGAGGGTGGCTTGGAGGCCCTCCTCTTAGCTGCCTGGGGATGCTAAGTCTGTTTCTGACATTCTTCCAGTGAATGTAGAGCTCAGCTTTTCCTGTACCATGCCTGCCTGGATGCTGTGATGCTGCCATGCTCCTGCCTTGATGATAATGGACAGAACCTCTGAACCTGTAGGCCAGCCCCAATTAAATGTTGCCTCTTATAAAACTTACATTGATCATGGTGTCTGTTCATACCAATAATACTCTAATTAAGACAGAAGTTGGTAACAAGGACTGCTGCGATAGGCCTGCTCATGCTTTTGCTTGGAAGTATGTGGATTTGGGGACTTTGAATTTCAAAAGCAGAGGAATGCTTTAAATGGGGCTTAATGTGCTATCTTAGTAGGAATGAGGAAGTCTTCATTACTGAGAGTGATTTGAATTGTGCAGGTCTGGCCCAAGAGGTTTCAGAGGAGGATTTCTGCATGTGCTCTAAAGAGTGCTTTTATGGTATTTTGGTGAAGAATGTGGCTGCTATTTGCTCTTGTCTGAAGAGTGTGCCTGAGGCTAAGGTGAAAAGACTCAGATTAATTAAGTTAACAAAGAAAGTCTCAGAAATGTCCATCACATATTTTGTTCTCTTTTTAAGTCTCATGAAGAGCCTTTTAATGAAAAGGGGGAAGTTGAAAAAGGAAAAATACAAAATATATGGTTTGAATATTAAAGGGATGCCAGGAAGTGAAATGGAGCTGAATCCTGCATTCTAGTATATTAAATAGAATTAAGGAAGTGATGACCTTGGGGCAAGGTCCCACCCAGCTAAGTTAGCTCCAGTCAACTTAGTACAAACCTTTAATCCCAAGCAAACAGATCTCTAAGTTCAAGGTCAATCTACAGAACCAGATCGAGGACAGCCTAGTTAAGGCAATGAAGGAGTTAGAAAAGAGGATGCTAGTGATAATGTAATAGAAAAAGGGGACCATGTTCGAGTTCCTAAAAGCAGCAGAACTCAGCAGCTTCAGCCAGGTGTCTCTTCATTAATATTCAAGAGGAGCAGACTACAGGGACAATTGATGTTGGTTAGCTGGAGCTAAGAAAGAGAGCAGCATCACTGAGGTGAAATGTTATGGAAAGTGTTTTCTGAGAGTACAAAAATGCTGTGTTACAGAGATAGGCAAGGTTTTACCTCATGCTTGCAATTGTACTTGCTAATGCTGAAGATCAACCCGGGTGGTACTAGTTTTGAAGGTTGAAGGCATCTTGAAGATCAGCAGAGGCTTGTCAGTGGGAGAGGCCATGGAACGCCATTGATGAAGGTGCACCCTCATTTGCAATTGACAGGCCAGGACCAAAGGGGTCATGCAAAGGAGTTTACTACTAGCACCATGAAGAGAGGCTGTGAGAGGTGACTGGTCAAACCTAGATGAAACAGAATACCCCAGTGTACTGGAGATGCCAAGATCACCAAGAACAACAGCAAAGTGTGGTGTGGATCAACCTGAAGTTAAACTGCTGCAGAGGGCAGAGCTGGAGAAGTGAAGGCAGCCCTTCGGAGGATCATTTGTGGATCCTAGACATTGAAACACACTGTAACATTGAAGCTGCTTTGGAGACCCAAATATGTTAAAGGTGCCAGAGTCATGGACTATCTGAGGAAAGCTGCTAACAGGGAGTGAAACCTTCCCAGGAGAAAGAAATCTGTTCCAGTCAACAAAGGTGAAAAAGGAGTTGAAGACTTAAAGACAACTTTGACATCAGACATGAGATGGCAGAGTTTGAAGACTGCCCAGCTGCTTGCCTTTCTTAATTTGGGGGATTACAGTTATGTGATAGGATGGATCTCAGAAGAGACTTTGAACTTTGGACTTTTAACAATGTTGATAGTTCTATACACCATGGGGACTCCCGAAGATGAACTAAATATACTTTTTTATTATGATAAGTTTAGGTATGGCCTCTGTAGACGTGTGGGTTTAAACAAACCTAGGGAGACCAGGGAGAGAAACGTGATGGCTTTCATATCCTTGGCCCAGGGAGAAGTACTATTAGAAAGTCTGTCCTTGCTAGAGGAAATGTGTCACTCTGGGGTTGGGCTTTGTGACCCTCCTCTTAGCTGCTTGGGGATGCTCAGTCTGTTCTGGGCTCCCTTTGGGTGAAGATGTAGTGTTCCTCCTGGACCTTGCCTGCCTGGATGCTGTGATGCTGCCATGCTCTTGCCTTGAGGATAATGGACTGAACATCTGAACTTGTAAGACAGCCCCAGTTAAATGCTGCTCCTTATAAAACTTACATTGGTTGTGTTGTCTTTTCACAGCAATAAGACCCTAAATAAGACAGAGGTACAAGTACAGTAAATGAGTACTGATCTGAAGTTCAGTCATATACCTCGGTACCCGTTAGCATTGATGGCTGCTAGGTGAACACGTGTCACTTTTCTTGAGAAGTATGACCACTGGAAAGGATACAGCGAATATATTTTTATTTAGGAGAAACACCGTGTATTAATGCAAGAGCCAGAATTGTAGTAAATGGAGAAAAGTATTAATGATAATATATTGGAACAAGTCAAGTTTGTTCACTCTTCCTCCTCTACTTATTTCATTATTATGATTCTTATTACAAGGAAAAGAGTGAATAAGAAAAATGTGCTACAGATAGGAGCATCAGAGGTTAAAATATCTTCATTTTAATGTGATGTGATAATATATATCTATATCTATATCTATCTATCCATCTATATATATAATACATATATATGTATATATATATGTATTATATATATATATATCCAAACTATTGCTACTGATACACCCAGCAAAGATGACAGGATAAAAAAGTTAACACATACAATTTCAATAGGATTCATATAGAAGAAAGGTACTATTTAAGTAATCATAGAAACAATGGCATTCCCAACACACACACACACACACACACACACACACACACACACACACACAAATGTAAAACATTACACTGACAATTTAAGAATGTAGAAAAATAATTGAAGAAAAAATTACAGGCAAAAATGCCACCACGGTTATGAAATTTCAGAATTATTACTTTACTAATGGACATTCTTCCAGTCAATTCCTACATTCAATGTAATCCCTTACAAAAAAGTTTCTACAAAATAAAAAATGTAATTGTAATTTCCTATGATAAAAAACACAACAACGACAAAACAATAACAACCACAAAAAACAAACAAAAGCAAAACCAAACAAAAACAAAAACCCTGAATAAAAGAACAGAAGAAATTTTCCTGATCCCAGATTTTACATGGTTTGTCCCAGTTAAGGTGACAAAATCTGTATACAACATGGCATTAAACTTACTGAATTGATCAACTGAAGAGAAATATGAATGGACTCAGATATAATCCATCACTGATACAGTTACCTGTTTGTTGAACAAAATTAAAAAATTTTTCAAAACCACGCAACAAAGCTAAACAGAATTTTCTACAGAAGAATCTCTAATGGTTCAGAAGTACTTAAAGAAATGTTCAAAGTCCTTACACATGAATAAAATGCAAATCAAAACAAAACAGAAATTCCATCTAATACTTGTCAGAAGGGTTGATCAAATCTCAAGAGTTAGCACATTCTGATGAAGATGTAGAGTAAGGGAAACACTCCTCCATTGCTCATAGCAGTGCAACCTACTACAATGTGGAATTTTTTCAGGAATTTGGAAATAGTTATACATCAAGACCCAGGTATACTACTCCTAGGCATATACTTAAAAGCTCCTCTACCATTTGACAAAGACATTTGCTCAACTATGTTCTTAGTGCCTTTATTTGTAATAGCCAGAAACTTGAAATAACCTAGATGCCCCTCGACTGAAGAATGGATAAAGATAATGTGGTAAATCTACACAATGGAATACTATTCTTCTTGAAAAACAAAGACATCATGAATTTTGCAGATGAATTGATGTGTCTTGTGAATATCATCCTGAGTTAAGTAAACCAGTTCCAGAATGATATTCACAGTATTTAGTCACTCATTAGAGGGTATCACCCATAAAATACAGGATTCCCAAGCTACATTCGACAATCCAGGTGGTTGGGCAGGAATGAGGGTGAAGTAAGAAAGATCAGTTGAAGTTTAATGGGGGAATTGAATGATAATGGATGGCAGATGAATAAAGTAAACAGAATATGATACGGGAGTGAGACGAAAGTGAGGGGAATGTAGGGTCCTCTGTGTGGAGGGGCAGGGTGAAAGGAAATCTCTAACCTTTTTCAGGGGAGATAAGGGACATCTTCAGGGAGAGAGAGAGAGAGAGAGAGAGAGAGAGAGAGAGAGAGAGAGAGAGAGAGAGAGAGACCTGAGATAGGGGAGGTAACCATGAATCAAAAGAGTAGTCATTAGCTGTTATTCACAGCCTAGAGGCTATCGAGCCAAGGGAGGTTGCCTCTGTTGGCCAGTTAAGAACCCCAGTGGAGTGATAGGGCCACCAACATACCCACAAATTTTTGACCCAGAATTTATACTTTCTACTTAAAATGCAGTGTACAAATTGGGGATGGAGTAGAAAGTGAGGAAATGATCAACCAAAAACTAGCCTAGCTCGAGATCCATCCCATATTCAAGCAAAAATTCCTTACATTCTTAATGATGCTCAGTTATGCTTGCAGATACAATTCTAGCATGGGTCTCCTCTGACACACCCTACCCAACAACTGACTCAAAAAGATACAATCACCATCTTCCAATCTTAAACTGGAACCTGGAAACTCTTATGAAAGAATAGGAGGGGTTGTAGAAGCCCCTAAGGGAATAGCAACTCCACAGGAAGACCAAAAAAATAAACTAACCTGGAATATTTGGGGCTCTCAGAAACTGAAAACCCCAAGAACATACAAGAGCTGGGTATAGGTATCTTGCATATATGTAACAGTTGTGTAGAATGGTCTTCATATGGGATGTGAAGACCTACCAGGGGCTATCACAAACGTTGTTGTCGGCATGTGGGGTATGTTCTAGCTGCGCTTTCCTGTCTGGTCTAAGAGAGAGGGGAAGTGCCTAGTACACAGAGAGTCCTCCTCAGCTCAGTAGAGAAGGGGATTGGGGGAGGGTGGAAGGATTTTGGGGGGAGTGATCAGGATCAGGGCAGTTAATGTACTGTAAAATGAATAAGTAAAAAAGAAGTTAATTAGAATATTTTGGATAATGAAGTAAGTATAATGAAATGGCCGAGTTTGCAAATAAAAACATCTAGCAATAATGAAAACTCTCTAAGACAGAACAGACAGTCCTAGGTGTTCTTACCTCATCTTTCATCTTTGGTACAGACATCCGCTTCTATAGTTTACTATAATATAGAAAAGCAGCAAAATGTGCAATGAGTAATGAATAATAATATGCAGACAGAACTTACATAGATCTCTGTTATTTCCTGAGTTCAGTTTCCTCTCTCTCTGGAATGTTGGGGAAATGTGTCTGTTGTCCACTTCATTACCACAGCTTGTATAAATCCACCTAATTTTACCAGCTCCCTTTTGAAACACATTAAGGAAGGAGGTGCAAATGATAACTGCAATAACCAGAGCAAGTGAGTTGTAGCCACCACCCACCTGCCTAGGCAGCATATTTCTTCCTTGCAAATAGTTCCTGCTGTTTTCCCTACAGTAGAACATTGAGCAGAATGGTTTGCAGTTGAAATTCCAGCCACAGGAAAACAGAGCAGACAATAAACACAAATTTCTACCCCTCTTTGTTTTGCTAAGCTATGCTGACCTGTACTGAGTAGTGCAATTTCTATGCCAATCAATAGCACTGCTGTGAATAAATGACAATTTATAGAAATTGTGACAATAGTGCAAGAATGGGTCACCTGTCTTATGTAGTCTGAAAATACCTTTTAAATTTCAAACACCATTTTGAAAGGAGGGATAAAATACAATGAGAATAAAAAGATATAACCCTGTAGATTTATGTGTCAAAAATTACTAAAATAAAAATTTACATACTATTTGCATATCTTCTAATAGAATGCAATGAAAAACAAATGACATAACCGAACCACATATTTCAAGACTTTGAGTTTTTAATCCAAGCAATATTACAAAACTAAATGAATTAAGAAGAAGGAGCAGAGGGTTGTAGGAGGAAGAGGAGGAGGAGAAGGAGAAAGAGGAAGAAGAGAAAAAGAAGAAGAGGAAGAAGACAGAGAGGCATGTAAACCTCATTCATATTAGAACACAGTATAAATCATAGAATATTAGTTTTTCATCTTGTACTTCTGCATAGACAGTACTTCTGCATGTGACACACACTAGAAATTTCTATACACTAGCCATTCTGTTGATGAAGTTAGTCAGCACACTCATGCAGATACACACACACACACACACACACACATGCACAAACACACAGACACACACAGAGACACACACACATACACAGACACACACACAGACACACACAAACAGACACTAGTTCCACTCTGTCCACCTCTCTTACTTTGTAAATTCCTTCTCTGTATTATAACTAGCAAAATATCAGAACTACTACTTACAGAATTCTAACAACCACTCATCAATTGCCAGGAGTGAACCACCTTTGTCTATTTGATCACAACTGTTAAAATGTGTGCTATCTCTACTATGCTTTAGTCATCTTCAACTTTTCAGTGTAAGAAAAACATCTGTGTTAACATCCCTAATTATTCCTACTCATACACAACCTCCCAAATAACCAAAATTGCTTGTTCATCAGTCACTTACTTTACTCACGCACAGTAATAATCCATAGTAGCTGTTTCAGCTGAAATTGTATGTCAAACTAGGAAGACAACTGAGCTAAAGTGACAGGAGAGATTGACAGATCAAGAGGAGGGGCCCTGTGTAGCCAAGGTACTTGAGCGAGGGGCAAAGGAAGCCAGATCCTAACATGATAGCTTTCTGATCTGATTCTTTAGAGCCAGATTTAGATCTCTGCAACAAGGTTCTAATTCCTAATATTTGCAACCCTTAATCTGCAAATTCATGCCCACCTATGAAAACAGTGTTGGCTTTGGGAACAGTCCTTGGTTTCTGCATTGCCTTGCCCACTATTCTTCAAATGGATGAAACTTACTCCTTGAGCTGACTATCCTCTGAGAAGGACCTTCTGCAATAAACTTGACTCACCCCACTCTGCACATCCAGGCTATATCAGTGAGTCACCAGAATCCTCCAATTATACATGCAACTGTGTGTGTAGACAGTCACAAGATTTGCTGCTGGTTGGAATACAGATTCTTACCACAAACTTCTAACTATGCTTTAGAATATATGAAGCTTATTTGGAAGCTTAGTTGAAGAGAATGTGAAATACAGAGAATATCAACAAAACAAAATCTCACTTTAAATGATTTAAAATTCTTAGATTGTGAAATGAACAACTCTGAGGAATTAGGTCAGATATTTTGGTTTTGGATTTCCCTATAAATAAGTCTGAGAAATTGTTTTCCTTAAGGAGATCCATTTGCTTTTCACTGTTAAAATTTTGTAAATATGTAGATACTCAGGGGTTATGAAAATATCTTGGAGTATTTTTATCCATTATAACATGAATAACTATAAATAGAGTAGAAAATTATTCATGATAAAACTCCTAATACCTGAATTTTAGACAATACATTGGGATTTGGGAGTTTCAAGTTCCTACAGAAGCTTTATTGAAAAATATTGGCCAGTTTGATAACTGTATTGAACTCTGAGGATTGAGGTCAGTATCCACTAAGCTTCCATGATCATGCAGCAGGCATTGTCCTCTCGGTGTTTTTCAATGTCTAAAATCAGAAAATACCATTTAATTTTGAATTTATTCATTTTATAGTCACATGAGATTGAGACTGCAATGAGTATGCTGCATTAATGAAACAGAGGGTGGTCACATATATACAAATAATCTAAAATTCTTATAGTAGTCTGGCCATTGGCAATAATAGACAATTTTATTCTGAACCCTCAGATTATATACTATACTGAACTGTGTTATTTTGGGGTATGTGTAAGAGAAAAAAAGAGAAATATCATAAAGTGGGAGGAGGGGAAGGTAAAGGGAACAGGGTCAGGTATTGAAAAGATAGCAAAGAAGTACAGGGAGTCAAGAAATTGAATAACAATATGTAGCATTTGGTGGTGGAGAACTGGAGGTAGACACTAGAAAGCCCCAGATGCCAGGGAAGTGAGAGGCTCCCAGGACATAACAGAAGTGACTTGCAGAAATACTAAACAAAGGGGGAGTAGAACCTATAGAGACAATAAGGCTACACACTCAACTCAAAATTTAACCCAGAAATTTTCTTGTCCAAAGGAAACACAAGGACAAAAAATGGAACAGAGCCTGAAGGAAAGGCCACACAGAGATTGCCCCACCTAGAGATCCATCCCAGTTGCACACACAAAACCAACACAAGATTGCTGACAAGAAGCAAGAAGCACTTACAGAAAGGAGCATAATATGGCTTCTTTCTGAGGGTTCTACTAGCACCTGACCAATACAAACACAGAAACAAACAACCATTGGAACATTTGGGTGTCTTGTCATCAAAATAAAAGACCTAGGGGGAAAAACTGAAGGACCTGTAGTGGTCCTTATAGGAAGAACAGTATCAGCTTATTTGACCACCCAGAGCTCCCAGGAATTAAACCACCATCCAAAGAGTATACATGAAAGGATTAATATCTTTAGATACATATGTAACAGAGGATGTCCTTTCTGACATCAATGGAAGTGGAGGCCCTTGGTCCTGTGGAGGCTTGATGTCTCAGCATCGGGAGATGTTAGAGGGGTTAGGTGGGAGTGGGTGGAAGACGACCCTAATATAGGCAGAGAGGAGGGAGGAGAATGGAGATGTGATGGATGTTTTGAGGAGGTGTAACCAGGAAGAGAGATATTTGATATGTGAATGAATAATTGATAAAAATAGGTTAAAGGCGTTGCAGGGTTCAGAAGGGCATCAATGCAAGCAGAGAGATGCTACAGATGTTAAGACAAAGCCCTACAGGGAGCAGACAGAACATTGTATAAAGTGAAAGACAAGCATAAATTTGAGCCGGGATGAAACAGTGCCAATTACATAATTGGGATGCATGAAGTTCAATTAGAGTAGACTGTGTGAGCAGAGAATAGAAACAACAAGGATTGGACACTAGGGATCAGAAGTATGATAGTTAGTGTTTCTCTTATCTTTTTGTTTCCATTTATTTTCAATCTTTTTCAACTTAGGACATATTAGGCTCATCTCTTTAGATGAACCTCAATTGAGAAAATGACTCCATCTGACTTAGCTACAGGCATGACTGAAGGAGGATTTCTTACTATTGGTGTGGGAGTACCCAGACCATGGGCACTGTGCTATCTTCCCTAGGCAGTTCTTTCATGGGTGGTAAGAAAGTAAACTGAACAAGACAGTAGATGGTGCTCCTTTGTGATTTCTCCTTTAGGTTCTGCTTCCCAGTTCCTAGCCTGAGTGTTTTGAACAGGAACTATAATGAGAAAGTACAAACCAAACAAACCTTTCTTCCACTACAATGTCCATTACTTAATTGGTATTAAAGGCTGCTTTTTTCATAATCCTGTTGTATACAACAGAGCAGCTAAGTCATGTAGCCTGAACATCTACTGGCTTCTTAGATCTTCTATTCATAGACAGCTATTATTATGTGAGCTGGACTATGGCCTGTAAATCATTCTAAGGCATCCCATATAGGACATCATATATTTATTCCACAATTTCTGTTACTCTAGTGATCCATGACTAATAAAAAGGGTGAACAGGAAAATTATACTATTTTTGCTGATATCAACAAGTATAAGGTCGATGGATGATTCCAGTTTCATTGGGCACAATTGGGAAAAGAAAGTTTTAAAATAAAGAATCAAGTTTCTATAGTAAAACTATTTTAATAACACAAGAAACCTCCATTTTTAAGAAGTGGGGGTCTGTATAACATAAGAGAGGTATCTGTGAATCTTAATAAGATGTCATGTTGCCATTAGATAGTCTCTTAACCTTAATCCACATACATTAAGAAATACATTGTTACTTGCAAACCCAGTGGTAGTTAGCAGTGCAATTGGGTCCATATCTTTTTTTGCAGGCTCATAATGATTGATAGCTTGTTTCTAAGGATTTTGGAGCATGTGTCTCTATTCCTTTAAGAATAACTTCTATTTGTGCAATAAGGAACTTTTGGTTAACTACTGAGATTTACTACAGAAAACAAACATTGGCAAAATACAACATCCCATGATGTTAAAAATTTTGGAAAGATATGAAATTCAAACAACATACCTAAACATAAGAAAAGCAGAGCTTCCAGGGACTAAGCCACTACGGAAAGACTATATATGGACTGACTCTGGGCTCCAACCTCATAGATAGCAATTAATAGCCTAGTAAGAGCACCAGTGGAAGGGGAAGCCCTTGGTCCTACCAAGACTGAAACCCCAGTGAACGTGACTGTTGGAGGGAGGGTGGTAATGGGGGGAGGATGGGGAGGGAAAGCCCATATAGAAGGGGAGGGGGAGGAGTTAGGGGGATGTTGGCCTGGAAACCAGGAAGGGGAATAACAATCGAAATGTAAATAAGAAATACTCAAGTTAATAAAGATTTAAAAAAATTAAAAAAAAGAAAGCTAAAAACTCCAAAGGCAGAGAAAAAAAAAGAAAAGAAAAGCAGTATACAGAAAACTAACATCCATCATCAAATTAAATTGAGAGAAACTTGAAGCAACCCTCTTAAAATCAGTAACAAGACAAGGGTGTTCACTGATTCCCTATTTATTCAGTATTGTACTCAATGTTCTAGCCGGAGCATTAGACAACAAAAGGATGTCAAAGGGATACAGATTGGAAAGGTAGAAGTTAAAATATCATTATTGGCAGATGATATGAGAGAATACTTAAGCGACCCCAAAGTTCCATCAGAGAACATCTAAGCCTGGTAAACGACTTGACCAAAGTGGCTGGATATTAAATTACCTCAAATCAGTAGCCTTCCTCTATGGAAAAGATAAACATATTGAGAAAGTTATTAGAGAAACAACACCCCTTATATTAGTCATGAGTAATATACAATATCTTATTTTGACTCTAACTGGCAAGTGAAAGACCTTTATGACAAGAATTTCAAATCTTTGAAGTAAGAAAGCAAAAAAGACATCAGAAAATTGTAAGACTTCCAATGATCCTAGATAAGTAGGATTAACATAATAAAAATGTCCATTTTACCAAAAGCGATCTGCAGTTCCAGTGCAATTCCCCATCAAAATTCCATCAATTATTCACAAAGATAGAATGTCCAACTCTCTACTTCATCTGGAATAAGAAAAAAAAAACAAAGAATAGTGACAATTATTATCAACAATTAAGGAATTTCTGGGGGAGTCACCATCCCTCAACTCGAGCTGTGCTATAAAGCAACAGTGATAAAAACTGCAGGGTACTGATACAGAGACAGGCAAGTAGATGAACGCAATAAAATTAAAGACCCAGAAATGAACCCACACATGAGTGTTCACTGATCTCTGACAAAGAAGTCCAAAGAGTGCAATCCAACAATTAAGCATTTTCAAAATTGGAAGTGGTCTAACTCAAACTCTGCAAGTACAAGATGGAAATTGTACTTTTTTATCTTCTTGTACAATTCTCAAGTCCTAGTTGAACAAGGACCTCCACATAAAACCAGATACAGTGAATCTGACAGAAGAAAAAAAATGGGACAGCGTCTTGAACACATTGGCACAGGGGAAAATACCTGAACAGAAAACCAATGGCTCATGCTTTGAGGTCAACAATTCACAAATGGGACCCCTTTAAAGTGAAAATGTTTGTAAGGCAAAAGACACTGTTTAAAGGACAAAATAGCAATGTACCAATCCTATATCGGATAGAGAGCTATCATCCAAAGTATACAGTGAACTCTAATAAGTTAGACACCAGAGAATCAAATAACCACATTAAAAAATGGGGTACAGAGCTAACCGGCTAATTCTTAACTGAGGAATATTGAATGACTGAGAAATACCTAAAGAACTGTTCAACATACTTAGTACTGAGATAAAAGGAAATCAGAACAACCCTCAGATTCTAGCTCACACCCATTAGAAGGAAAAGATCAAAAACTAAGTTGACAGTAGATGCTGATGAGGATGTGGAGAAAGATAAAAACTCCTCCATTGTTAGTGGGATTACAAGCTGGTTCAACTACTCTGAATATTAGTCTTGTGGTTCCTCAGAAAATTGGAAATATTTTTACCTGAAGACCACTATCGATTAAAAGATGCTCCAACATATAACAAAAACATGTGTTCTCTTATATTAATAGCAGTCTTATTATAATATCCAGGAGCTGGGATCAACATACATGTCCCTCAACAAAAGAATGGATACAGAAAATTTGATTCGTTTACATGATAGAATATTACTCAGCTAATGAAAAAGACTTCACAAATTTTGAAGGCAAATGGGTAGAACTTCAAAATATCCTTCTGAGTATAATAACCCAGATTCCAAATGACAGTCCTGGTATGTACTCACTGATAAGTGGATATTAACCACAAAGCTCAGAACTCCCATGACTCATAGACCCTATGAAGCTTACCAAGGAACATCAAAGTGAGAATGCTTCAATTGCACTTAGAAATGGGAAGAAAATAATCATTGGAGGCAGAGGCAAAGAGGGACCTGGGTGGGGGAGGTAATGGGGGGGATGAAGGCATGGGAGGGATAGTCATGAGAAGAGACTGGTGAGAAGTCCAAAGTGCCTTGAAAATGAATAAAAATATGTGGCAGGGATGAGCTATGGAGTGGGAACTAGAATGTTCTAGATCCCATGGATGAAAGAGGCTCTCAGGACCCAAGGTGGATGATATTAGCCAAGGTACCCAACAGCGGGGAGATAGTACTTGAAGAGACCAACTTTCATAGATTGACATGGCCCCCAGTTGAGGGATAGGGCCATCAAACCATCTCAAATTCTTCAACCCAGAAATGTTTATGTATAAACAAATAAAGCAAATGCAGGGGCAAAAAATGCATCAGAGAGTGAAGGAAAGACCATCTAGTGACCGGCTCACTTTGGCAACCATCCAGTTGCGGACATCAAACCCAAATACTATTGCTGCCAAGAAGTGCTTGCAGAGAGGAACCTTGCATATGTATCCTTTCAAAGGCTCTGCTAGCACCTAAGACTGATGCAGATCCTTATGGCCAGAAAAGAGACTGAGCCCAGGGAACCCAATGGAAGAATAAAGGGAAGGACAGAAGCAGCTGAAGGGGATTGCAACCCCACAGGAGAAACAACTATATCAATGAACCATATCCTTCAGACGCCCCAAGGACAACCACCAATCAAAGAGTATGATGGTTTTGTCCATGGCTCCAGTATATGTGTAGCAGAGGAGTGACTAATTTAGCATCAATGGGAGGGCAGGCTCTTGGGCTTGGTGAGGCTTGTTGCCCCAGAGAAGGAAGATGCTAGAGGGGTGAGGCAGGAGTGGATGGTTGGATAGGGAAGCACCATCTTAGAGGCAAAGAGAGGAAGGATAGTTTGAGGAGCTTGTAGATTGTAGTCTGGGAAGGGAGATAGCATTTGGAATGTAAACACCTAATATAATTAATAATAAAAAATAAAATAGAAGTCAAAGAATCACGGAAAGCATGTATCAACAATTGCACAGGTTTTCAATTGACACTGCAAACTTCATGTTAAGACCATTCTATTTTAGAAACTATAGATTCTGTTTGCTTCACATTGAGAAATCAAACTTAAGCTATCCAGAAACCTTTTCCTGCTGGTTATTTTTTAATAGTGCTAGAAGATGCTTCTTTGCATTTTCTAAGTACAGGGGAAAATCTCATAATTTTCTTATTTATTGCTAAACCTTATATACTGCATTAATGACCTGCCATGTCCAATGCATTCATAGTGTAATTGTGGTAAGACTACTTATTCAAGTAACCAACCATATTCTTGATTAGAATCAATGCCTTTTCTGCAGGAGAGAATTCCAGTATGGTACTGCAAACATTGACAACAAATATTCCTGAGGAAATCCGGAATCCTAGCAGAGAACATATTAATATTATTTTTCTAAATGGTCATTTTGTCAAATTCCCTTTTAAATATTTCTGTTAATTTCCATAGTTACATGACGGTTATTCTTTAATTAGTTAAGACTCCATTAGTTGGTGTTGCTTAGCAGAAGGATGAATAACTACTTAAAATGCTGAGAGTAAGTAACTATCATTTTTCAGCCACATTTGGGACATCTAAAACAACTCGCCCTGGCATCACGCAATATTAAAGAAATAGTTACAGAAATTAAGTAAAACTAGAGGATTAGAGAAATACTGTGAAATGTTGTCTCTATAAATGGCATGGCTGTTGCATACATGAACTCCAATGGTTACAGTTAAATGTGCACCCCTCACCAAGGACAAAGTCAAGGATGGAGGATGAAGGTTCTCTCCATACTCCAACTGTACATGTAGACATTGCTATTGGAGTAAATGTTTCGTAGGTTAGCAAGTGAGTTGTTTCCTTAGAAATGTGGTCACTGGTCAGGAAAAAAAATAAATTATTCCAGCATTAAGTCAACAAAAAACAAACTAAAAGCTAGCATCCTGGTAAATGAAGAAACTGAAAGCATTTTCATTAAAATCAAAAACAAGACCAGGAAGGTTACACTTCTTGTCTTATTCGGAACAATATTAGGAATCTTAGGGAAGCAACAGGAATGAAAGATATAAAGGCAGTAGGAGTAGGAAAAGAAGAAGTCAACACCAGAAAATGCATAATGATAAGTAGTTACATTCAGTAAAGATCCAGGATCAAAATTAATGAAAAATCACGTTTCTGTAATAAATATTTTAAGAAACAAATAATACACCCAATATCATATACAATACATATAAATCATAACTATATACAACATTGTTAAATATAATCTAAATATATAGATACCAGCAACATGATATCTATATTACACCTGTAGAAAATTTGAAAAGTTACAATGAAAATTAGGTATACGAATAGCAAATTTATGAAAATTAAAAAGAAAACAGAGCTTGACATGCCTCTTATGGTCAGGGATTGTCAGGGCTATTCTTATGAAAATTGCTATTCTAACAAAAGCAATTCACATGTCCAATATAGTAATCAGTAATATTCATGCAAATTAAAAGACATTGTTGTAACCTTATACGGAAACCAAAAAGACATTTATTGTAGAAGAAAAATGAATAACAAAAGAGTTATAGGAGACATCATGGCAGATTTAAGTTTATGCTACATAATTAAAATAACAAAATGTATGGTATGGTATAACTATGCTATAGATATATTATTTAAGCAAGTATCTTCAGAAGCAAAAACCTCAGGACCGCTCAGAGTGCTATTGGCATGGGCCCCCACAGGCATGTACTTTGGAAATACATTAAAAATCTTGAATCCAAACAACATTTTGAAATAGAAAACAAAACACAATGACATAAAGGAAAGGACATGCCTATGTGGACCTCTCTGTTCAAGAGTTTATAACAGTCTGCACGGGTTCTTCTGTTCATATCTTATAACATTCAGCTTAGTGTTTTTATAGGATTCCTAAGTGAGTTAACGAGTGGGTTTCTGATCCTTGTGCACACTCCTGGGCACTTTTTATTCTGTTGCGTTGCCTTGTCAACACTCAATATCATGTTTTTTGTTTATCTTACTGTATTTCATTTTGTTATGCTTGGGTGTTATAATTTGGATGTGCGTTTCTAAAAAAGACTGAAAGGAATTAGATATAGAAAATAAGAGAGGTGGAAAGGAACTGGGAGGAGTAGAAAAAAGTGGAAACCATAATTATTGTTGATGGTATTCAAATTAATTTTCAATAAAAATATAAAATGCAATACCATTTTTGATGAAAAAAACCCTAAAAAAACCTGCAAACAAACAAACAAGCAAATACAACAAAAAGAGGAGACACACCTTTGTCGATTTTTCTGATGAAGAATTACCAAATACAAGATGTTAGCATGCTATTTTGCATAACAATGAGGGCGAAGACCAAAATAAAAATGATTACAAATCTAAAGAAATTTATTCCTAACTCACAACTTTATTATGGGATCTGAGCAACATTACAAAATTAAAAGAAATACTAAAAAATGACACATATCAAAAGTCAATAGAAAACTGTATATATTCAAAGTAATTACCTTATTAGATCTCAGAAAATAAAAGTTCATTATTCTGTCCCACTATTACATATGTGTGTGTCTGTGTGTCTGTGTGTCTGTGTGTCTGTGTGTGTGTCTGTGTTATGTGAAAGATAATCCACATTTCCATATTTTGGCACTTCACACACCTGAATTCACTCTCTACCACTCTCTTTTAAACCCACTTTGGAACTCCTTTTCTTTATTAAAACTATCATAGTGTAGGAACTCATACTGCTGTGGTTTCCCTCTGATGATAATCTGTATATTAATCTTCAAGTGATTTTACCCCTTCATGTCTTCAGGGCATGGCAGAACCTAATTTAAGTTCCTTTGCGAATATTTTTTTATGCAGCATCTGTATACCAACCAAATATTCCTCTTTTTTAATCTGACTGCCATTACTCACACACACCAATGACGTACAATACTTTCAATTTATATGAAATACTTAGGTCCACCCTGTAAGAGAACTGAAATAAAGCAGCAGGGCAGATTGAAAGCTCAAGAGTAGGGGCACTAAAGCCAACACAAACCAGGACAGGAAAAAGGAATCCAGATCCAGATATGACAGTTATCTGATCTGATCCTTCAAAGACTTGATAGCTATAGAACAATTTTCTAAATGCAACATATTTGCAGTACTTAATGTGCAAAAATCATGTCTACCTAAGAAAGAAACAAGAGATCAAACTGGGAGCTGACCTGGACTGTTGCCCTGCCTTGCTGATGATTCCTACGGTGGATGCAACAGGCATCTTTGACTGCCTTTTCTCTGAGCAGAACCTGCTGCACAGTCCCAAACCCCAGTCTCTCCTAGTGAACCAGAACAACCCTCCAATCACACATGTGCACATGTTTCCAGGCTCCAAGGAATCAAAATCTTTTCCAACCCTAAAGACATAGACGGGCAAAGATGAGATTTAACCTTTCTATTGCAAGTATTGAAGAGAAGGATCTTCTCAAGCTCCTTTAAAAGTCAGTCAGGAATATATTCAAGTATTTCCTGGGCAATGGGGACTATGTAATACTGATTTATATTCACCTTTAGATCTCTATACAAAGGAAAGGAAGAGTGCTTAGAAAAAAATTAACCCAAACTAGGGAATGTCCAAAAGCTCTCTATACTTGTTGGACTATGGTAGGTAATCACTAAGAAATAAAAGATTCTCCCTTAACAACATTCTGCATTATTCATGTTTTACTTTCTGAGGTATATTTTTCAAATTTCCTAAAGGTTCATGTAAATGAAAACCTTACCATGAACATAATATTTGTTGTTAAATAAAAATATCGGTTTATCTTCCAGTGATGAAGTTTATTTCCTTCATGTTTTAAAAAATGTTGCTATGATACACTTTTTATTTATTTTTGTTTGCTTATTTTTAAAACAGAGTATTACTCATTAGAATTTGCTGGACTTGTGCCACACTTTTCAGAAAAGACATGCTTTGAACTCTGAGATCAAGTGTTTCTGCTTCTTAAAAACTAGAAGGAAAGTCATGTGCCAACATGGTTACCTAGGTTGTTCATGATGATGATGATGATGAAGAAGATGATGATGATGATGTCGATGATTGTGATGGTGGTGATGGTGGTGATGGTGATGATGATGATGATGCTTTCAATCTACATTTATTTTAGCCGCATGGATACCGGACATTGTGTATTAGATGATTAAGGAGTCATGTTCCAACATCAGGGTTCCCTGGAGCATCTTAAGATTACCATTTTCCCCTTTAGCTCTGGGGACTCATTTCCCTGAATGATGTTGTCGAAGACTCTCTCCAGACCTCTGGATATTGGTGAAGTTGTAATAAATAAGAAAATGCAATTGTGTGAGTGGCATTTTTTAAGGGAACAGAGAACATCAAGTCTAGATTGACACTTGGACCCTGGCAATGTAGTAGGCCCACAGTGCCATGGAAGCTGCAGTTCTTCATAAAGAGACACCCGACAGTGGACTTTGGAGATAGCAGTGTTAGTGGGTCCACTAATACATCCCAACTCTGCAACTTATACAAGGCATTCTTAATCATTTTTTATGATGTTGAATATCTTGTTCTCTACAGTCCAAGAAATTTAGACATTCACACTGTGTCTCAAAAGTAGGCCTCCCTGTTCAACCTTGGGAAGTTCCCAGGTTTCCCATTCACTTTAGTTTTAATCATTTAAGTATATTTCTCTCTGTCTCTCTCATTCTCTGCATCTCTGTCTCTCACTCAGCTTCTGTCTCTGTCTCTGTTTGTTCTTTTCCCTCTGCCTCTGTCTGTCTGTCTCTGTCTCGTCTGTTTCTCTCTCTCTCTCTCTCTCTCTCTCTCTCTCTCTCTCTCTCTCTCTGAGTGTGTGTGTGTTGTGTGTGTGTGTGTATGTGTGTGTGTGTGTGTGTGTGTGTGTGTGTGTGTGCCTGAACATAGTGTTGATGTATGTAGGTGCCAAAGACTGTGTATGACTTCAGATATGCAGTTCCATGTAGTTTTGACATTCTCGACATAAATTTTTGGAAATCATGCAGAGCCCTCCTTGTTTTTATAAGCAGAAACATCACTCAGGCTCTTCTATGAACATTCAAGCCTTGGTGATCTAAATGCCTGCTGAATATGAGAATGAAAGTAAAAACAAAATGCAGAAAGGCTTCTGATTTTAAATGTCCATACAAAATTATTTTCCAGTAAATGAAAAGATGACTTAGCAATATCCTTTCTGCAAGTCAAAGACTACATAGGAAAAGGAAATGCATAAGGAATTAATAAACGCATTAACACCTTAGCATTCCTTCTAGGTCCCACCCAAGTGTTACCTAGGTCCAGCCAGGTAGGCCTCGCTTGCTATGAAAGGGAATGTTTAGCCTCTCTCTCTTCCCCTTTTTATCTCTCTGACCCACTTCTTGCACTCCACTTCTACATCCCCCCTTTCTCTCTGTGTTCCCAAGTGCCATATTCCTCTCCTCTTTCTCCATCCTCTTCTCCGTCTCTACTCCCTTCCCATCTCCACTTCCCGTACCCCAATATCAACTCTATTCTCTACTGGACCCATTTTATGGCTGTTACCTTGGGGGAAGAGATGCCTCAGCATGGGTCTGCTGATGTAACCCATAACAATAAACTGAGTTCTGCAAATTATATCCTTGACTTTAGAAAATACATCATTTGGCATTATAATTTGGATTTGAAAACTGGCAGATTCACATTTCCTGCCATTTTATGGACTTTCCGCCCATTTGCTCAATATTCCTCTCTAAGCAAACATGGGCAAATTGGGAAGACGCCCTCCTTCCACTCAGGCATTAGTCAGGGTAAATGGCCACTGGTCTCTATTTAGCTCACACCCACAACCTCTAATATCCTTGGCAACAGAGGTATTCATACCCTAAATGACTGGCCTTTCTAGCTGACTCCTCATCTTAGGTCCTTTACCATTGGGTGAGCTCTATTTTCCTCCATGAGATGGTTTCTCTCTCACTGTTGAAAAATCCTAAACCAAGGCAAACCATTCTCCTTGGGCACTGGCTCCATAGCTCAGGACTGGTCCCAGATCAACCCCTAGGTTATCTCCTGGTGTTCTGACAATCTAGTCTGGTTGCTCATTCCATTCTCAGTTATTAATTTATCCTTGGGACTCCGGACACTACAAGGTTAATAACTCATATTCTCACTCAAAGTCAATGGCTTCTTTGATATTTCCAAGTTCTGTACTGGGACACTTCCTGGCCTTAAAGGCTTCCAAAAATTGTTCCAATGCCTTATAGATAATAACTCTAAATGGCCACTTAACCTCACACTGAAAGAAACTTTTACAACTCTCAGCAGCAATCTGAAAAATGGAAGATTTTTATGTGTAGGCTTTTGCCCACCTTCCCTCTCGACCAGTTTATTTCTTGATCCAACTAGCTTGCTCTCTGGTCCTGAACCTTGGCCTCACCAGATATTTTTTCACTGCTGCTGCCAGCTGTTTGGTCCAGTGGGCAGTTGTAAATTTCTACCTCCTTGGAATTTTTTGATTTCTGATCCCTTTCCATTCGGATCTACCGTAGCTCTAAGCCAGCTGTGGTGTGAGAAGGAGCAGCAGAGTTACTCTATGAGCCTGCCTCAGGTGTGCCACACCACCATTTAGAGTGTGCTGCTCAGTCTGTGATGCTAGGACCTGCACAGTGGCAGAGGCTGGTTGCAGTGACAGGGGAAAATCTCCATAATGCCCTGTCCACCAGACAAAACATGCCTATTTGTATCTTTTTATGTTTGCATCTGTTGATACAAAGTCATGCTTCTATAATAAATGTTGTTTGGTTCAAAGATATAACAGAGACAGGTGGAGGTATAGCTTCAGCACCATCTTGGATGAAGGCAGTCTCATGACTATCTGCCATGTTTGTTATGGTCAGTCCTTACTTCACATCTGTCATTAGGAGAACAGCCTGAATTAAAGTCTCCAAAGACATTTAACAATTAAGATAAACTATTCATATTATTTCTATCCAGCTGTGGTAAATAATTTTAATACTAATCTAAAGATTTACAACAGTAAAAATGATAGCTCCCTTAAATATAGGTGTAGCCTTGTTTTGCTGCTGTAATTCTCTCATGAAGTCATAAGCTCTGTGCTTCTTGGATATTAGCCAGAACAAATAATTAAAAACAGATACAGATGTAATTCAGATATACTAAACAGATCCTAGCTATCAATCTTGCAAGAAATCTGCTAAATATAACATTAAATGTTTAAGCTTATTATGACAGACCAAGACCCCCAAATCATCACAGAGAAATTGCAGAAGATCTCCAAGATGATATGTCATAGCCACAAGTGACTCTACCTGGATTGTGGTACAGTGACCACTGAGAGAGATGGTTCTATTTCCTTACCTGGTGCCAATGCTCAGGCTAATCTGTAGACAAACAGAGGACACCCAGAGAATTAAATGTATCATAATGCCTAAGACAAGGTTAGTCATTGCTCTCATATTCCTTCTCCACAGGGAGAGCCTCTGATCTTCTAGGCCTGATGAACAGACTACCTTTGCATGAGTTGTGATGGAGACCAGAGGGTCTTGGAGAAACTGTTTAGGTAATGGATTATAGACTAACCTCTGTCATTTTAATTAATATATTAGATCAAGATTATAATTTATTCTTCCCTGACTTCTGATTAGATTGAAGCTAAGCTAATGGCAGCTTTACAACTAGAAAACAGGCAACGGGCTGCTTATCACTAGATAATCCACAGCTATATTAGCTCATTAGTCTATTCATTGAATAGTTAAGACTCTCTTATCTATGATAAAATAGACGACAGGCTTGCATTACTCATAGGCTTCGTGATAAAGGACATACAAATTCCAATGTAACTTCACAGATGAAACTTTCTCCTACTTCCTTATCTAAAATAAGGTTTCAGTGACTAAACGTTTCACTTTCTTCACCATACAATGTGATTGTTGTATTGAGACTTTTAAGAGTTAAAAATTCTAATTCTTATCAATGGAGTTTTGATAAATGAGCCTAACCCTAGAAAAATATTCCACTATGTGACCCTACTTCTATAATCACTAGTTCAAATATTATGTTTCCTTTGATTGTCTTCTAAATATATATTAAAGTATATCTCAAGCTAATTTTAAAATATCCACTATCAAAGTTACAAATTTAAGTTTCCTAACTATAGAATTGAAGTATTTCTCACACTAAATCCATCTGATCAACTATCAAGTTCACAAGGTCATCAACTTTTTATTATCATTTAAATAGAAACTTAAAGTTTTTCATCATACTAAATTTATATCTATTCATTCTTCTAGATAGAAGTCCTTCTTATTCCTTCTGGTCCCCCAAAAACTTTTGTCTTCTCTAAGCTCAGTATAAACACTGTTCATGGTATTAACAAACTTCTCTTTTGTAAATTTATAAGCTCCAGGAAATACACTCAGATCTACCTCTCATGGACTGAGCAGGCACCATCTGCCAATCAATAGCCAAGTTTCTACCTGTTCCGTATTCCTCTCCTGTTCCCTGGATTTGAGCGTCTCCTCATCTCAACCACCAAGACCTAAGCGTTTCAAATGTACCCTAAAATAGTTATTTTTCCCCAAACTTACTTTCTTAACTTTATTTTCTACCTCGTGTGTGTGTGTGTGTGTGTGTGTGTGTGTGTGTGTGTGTGTTTCCTATTTTTCATTTTCAATTCTAGGCATCTACTCAAACTCTACATCCAGGAAAGCTCTAGAGGAGCAACCCATGCAAGATCCAGCCTACTCTCCTATTCTCACAGACACAGGCACTCCTTTGGGTCTTCATCTTCTTACCTACAGATGTTCCCACAGACCCTGGAAAGCAAGGACACTTACAAATCTCCTAAGCATTGACCAACATCCCTGTCTCTATTTTCTTAGCTTTCCCACATCACCCCAAAATTGGCAGAATCAAAAGAGCAAAAGGTCACATTGACCCTATTGTAAATTCACCACCACCTCTTTCTAGATTCTCCTATTTTTAATTAAACAAAAATGGAGATATGTTAGCACCTTAACATTTTTTTCTTCTAGGCTCCACCAACAGTTATTAGCAACATCCAGGTAGGTCTGGCTTGCAATAAAAGGGACTTTTTAGCCTCTTTTCTCTTTCTCTCCCTGCCACTTTTCTTTCTCTGAGCTCCTTCTACCTCTCCCCTTTCTCCACATGTTCCTGCCCCCTCTTCCCATTCTTTCCTTCTACTCCTTCTCAACACACCCATTTCATGCCACCAACTAAACTCTATTCTGTACTAGACCTGTCCTATTCACTCTAACAGAGAGATGCCCTTGTTTGGGCCTGCTGAGGAAACTCTTCCCACCAAACCGTACCATACTCCACCAAGTATATCCTTGACTTACTGAAACACAACAAACTGTGATTTATATTTGGACAATCTGTACTGTCCGTTATAAAATTATGGAAAAAATGTTGCAGACTAAATATGGAAATTCTTTGCTTCCTACCCCATGACAGAACTTTTAGAAGCTATCCCTGTGTGACTAAATTTGTTGCAATGTAAGAGTGATCAAATATGTATGGTAATATATCAATTCATGCCATGCTGAGAGGAGGAGATGACCACTCATAAACAGGCTGTGCTACTGCAGATCACTTCCTCTGAAGATTCTGCCAAAGCTGGAGAAGTTTAAATCTTCTTGAAAACATATGTCTGTCATCCACCATCTTTTATTTTCAAGATACCTCTCAAATACTGATTCATGGAAGGAAAAAGCCACTGAAACTACAATGTAGTAATATTGTATTTGTCAAAATTGTCAGCGGATGCCTAGCAGAAAGTACGTAATCAGACAGAACTGATTTGTTATTTTTAAATACACTGTTTGTATCAATAACACTTTCTAGACATGGGGTTGTTGTGTAGAATAGATTGGCTCTTAACATAATTATTCTATCTTCATCTGTCTCTGAGCAGATCAAGGTTAAGGTTGTTATACCATGAATCAGTTTACCTTTCAGATTTTATACAATAGTGGCAAAAGTTATGAATTATATAGGGTTAGATAACAAGAAAATGAATATTAGATTTTTTTCAGCTATCAAGGTAAGGTATCAAGGTGGAATTAGGCTGCAGTGAACTCATAAAAAATACCTGTATTTTTAAATAAATTGCATTTTTATTATAAAAGTAATGAGTATTTGTGGATATTATATAAAAGTATCATCCTCTGAGCTTTGGGTTTTAGACTTATTGCTTGGGACAGAGAAAGTCAACTTGTTAGTGAAAAGGCCAATGCTTAGGATCCACAACTTTGCTACCCACGAAACAGGTGCTCCTACCTAAATTAAGTTATTTTTGATAATCCTGCTCAGTCATGATTGAAACTTGTGTCTCAGGTGATTCTAGGTCTCATCAAGTTGAAAAAGAGAATAACCACCTTAATAGTTTCTAAGAATAAAATCCTGTATATGTATGCATTAATCTATACTATGTATTCTATGGATAGAAATCATGCCTTTGTGATTTCTGCAGTTGATTCCAATAAGAGAATTGACAGTATTATTTTTGCAACTTATAAAAATTTCTATGTACTACTTACCATATGTGTATAATGAAGAGGACTTATAAGAGACCAATTCAATGATTACTTAATGTGGGGCAGTTAGAAGAATTGTAGCAGTATGGAATTCATCGTTCTTAAAATTGACACAAAGGATACAGGGTCCACTATCTGGGAATAAAACGTATTGTGTACCTATTGTTTTTGTTTCTCTTGGGAGAACTCTAACAATGCTCAGTTTTTCCAAGTACCCTCCTTTTCACAGCAGAGAATTCTAGTTTATATTTGATAATCATTTAACCCATGTCTCCTGAGCTCTTCATTGTCTCTGAATATTGGAGTCCTGTCTTCTTCCTCCTCTCCTTTACATAATTTCTTCTTTTGACTATCCTTTCTTTATTTCTGGAACTTTGAGAAAAAATCGCATTCTGTAGCCTAGGCTGGCCACAAAATTGTAGTAATTATTTTCTTTATATCCACTGAAGGATATGATTACAGATGTGAGGGAATAAACCATGAAAGCTTTTCAAAAATATTTTTTGCATTGACACATTACTTTATTTTCTCACTCTTTTTTATTGGATAGTTTATGTATCTAAATTTCAAATATTATTCACTTTCCTGCTTCCCTCCTCTCCCATCCCCCCTCCCAATGCTTCTATGAGGATGCTCCCCCTCCTACCAACCCACTCTCACCTCAACACCCTGCGCTCCCCTACACTAGGGAAAAGAGCCTTCCAAGGACCAAGGAATTCTCCTGATATTGATGGCAGACAATTCCATCCTCTGCTACATCGGTGGCTGGAGCCATGTGTCCCCAAATAAAGTAATCTTTGGTTGGTGGTTTATTCTGATGGAGCTCTGGGTTGTCTGGTTGGTTGATAATGTTGTTCTTCGTATGTGGTTGTAAATCCTATAATCTCCTTCAGTTCTACCTCTAACGCCTCAACTGGGGTCCCTGTGCTCAGTTGGATGGTTAGCTGCTTAATTTGTATCAGTAAGGCTCTGATAGAGCCTCTCAGACGACTTTCATATTACACTCCTGTCCACAAGCACTTCTTGGCAACAGCAATAGTGACTGGGTTTGGTGGCTGCATATGGAAGGGATCAACAGGCTGGGCAGTCCCTGGATGGCCTTCCCTTCAGTCTCGGCTGCACTCATTGTCCCTATATTTCCTCCCATGAGTATTGTGTTCTACCTTCTAAGAAGGACTCAAAATTCATATGGTCTGTAAATTGTATCTTTGATATTCTGAGCTTTTGGGTTAATATCCACTTATCAGTGAGTGCATATCTTTTCTGTTCTTTTGTGATTAGGTTACCACATTACAGATAATATTTTCTATTTCCATCCATATGCCTATGAATTTCATGAAGTTATTGTTTTTAATATCTGAGTAATACTCCATTGTGCAAATGTACCTCATTTTCTGTACCCATTTCTCTATTGAGAAATATCTGGGTTGTTTCCAGCTTCTGGCTATGATAAATAAAGCTGTTAGGAATATAGTAGAGCATGTGTCTTTGTTGTATGTTGCAGCATCTTTTGGGTATATGCAGAGGAGTGGCTGGGTCCTCAGTTTGAAATATTTCCAGTTTTCTGAATAGTTGTCAAATTGATTTCCAAAGTGATTTTAACAGCTTGCAGTCCCACCAGCAAAGAAGGATTGTATCTCTTTCTCCACACTCTTGCCTGCACTTGTTAGCATCTGAGATTTTTATCTCAGCCATTCTGATTGGTATAAGGTGGAATCTCCGGGTCATATTGATTTGCATTTTCCTGATGACTAAGGATGTTGAACATTTCTCTAGGTACATCTGAGCCATTTGAGATTCCTCCATTGAGTATACTTTGTTTAGCTCTGTATCACATTTTAAATAGGATTATTTGGTTGTATTGAGTAAAACTTCTTGAGTACTTTTATATTTTGGATATTAACCCTCTATTAGATGTAAGGTTGGTGAAGATCTTTTCTCAAACTGTGGGTTGCCATTTTGTACATTTGACAGTGTCCTTTACCTGAGAGAAGCTTTTTTAATTTTATGAGGTCCTATTTGTAAATTGTTGATCTTAGAGAAGGAGCCATTGTCGTTCTATTGTTTTAAGTACCTTTTCTCTTTAAGAGAGATTAATCAAACAACAATGTAAAGAATGCAAAGTCATACCTCATCAATGTTTATAATAAAATACCTTAACATTTGTGATCCACTTACTATTTTCTGATATCTTTTAAGGCAATTGGGAACTTTTCTAGCTCTGCCCTCTGCAGCACATGTACAGTTTTTATTATATCAAAGATAGCTATGGCTATTTCCTCCCCGTGGCTGTTGCTGATGGTACTGTTTATCCTATTATTCTTGCATCCCCTAAATACTGGGGTACCTTGCAGCAACTGAATTTTACATTCAATAGTATCCTCCTCATGCTTATCTTCAGCAAATCCATCTCTGCCCACCCGCAACCCCAGTGTAAAGCCTCAATGGCTGTCCATGAAATCTTCCTTCCTTCATATCCCATGCCTATAAAGTGAATTTTGTCACTGTAAAGATAGTAGGCAAAAGACTTATTACCTCGTCATTTTTGGAAAACAGTTTCTGCATGGCGACCCTGAGGAATGACTTCCCAGAGATTTTACCTCTTTAATGCTGATCTCTTCTTTATCACAGCTGATTGATTATTTAGAGCAACATGGCTGGTAGTCATTTCCAAGAAAGTAAAGGTTTCACTTTAGTGGCTTCAGTATTGATATTTGTGAATTTCAGATTTCTCAGGTACATTCAAGAAATAAATTTTAGCTCTGAGGAAAGGGAATTCTGGAAGGTTAAGGCTAAGAGACTAACAAATATGATGTGTTACTCTTTATCTCTGCCTTTATACTTAATGCACTAAAAAGAAATGAGAGACATAAATAGATATAGAGAGAGATATGGAGGGAAAGAGGAAAGAGACCGAGACAGAGAGAGAGAGACAGGGAGAAAGATGTAAGACAAGGTAGTCCTGAAGAACCAGTAGATTCTGAAGATGTTCGCACTAGAGTAATTAGATCAGCTGGAAAGATATTACTAACAAGTCACCCCAAAATAAGCTGTGGGTATTGAAACTCCAGGTTTCCACTTTTCTTTTCCGGGTTTCCAGATGCCCCTCTGATATAAAGCAGAAAACTACCAGGAGGAAGCAAGGCTGATTAATACAGATTGTTACAATACACGGAGGTAATCAAGAGCTAAAGGGTCCAAATATAAAGTGCAGGGGTCAGTGAAATTTATTGTTTCAAAGCTGCTGATGAGGATGCACTGAGAAAGTATTTTGATCACAATAAAAACAGCAAAAATATTTTCGTTTAAAAAATATGGAATTAAAATAATGCTGAAAAACAAAATCAACAGCACGAAGTATTTTTGCTTGATTGCTGGAAAATGAAGAGTGTACAGTGATTGAGTCAGGGCCATGACTGAGCAATATTCCTCTGGATTTAAGGAGGTTTATGCTCAGGATATCTAGTACCTAATATAGCCAAAATAAATTCAGTAGAATTTGCTGGCTTCTTTTATAATAATGAAACCAGATAATGATTTGATTGTGTGTGTGTGTGTGTGTGTGTGTGTGTGTGTGTGTGTGTGTGTGTGGTGAAATTGCTTAATAACCCCATTAAATTACGTTTCAATGGCTTAGGGTACTTTATTTGCTATGATTTGTCTATGAATACAAATTTTTCCATTGTCTTCTGTACCCATATTTCCATGTGTTCTATCTCCTTATCTGTTTTATGTTCAAAGACAAATCCCTTCCTCTATTTACCCATAATTGACCATTCAAATGCTGGTTTCCTTTGAAGAAAAGTTCAACATCCTTAGCAATCCCAAATATGCACATTAAAACCATGGTGATATTTTATTTTTAACTATTAAGTATCTCCATGAGATACTAATACATGCTAATTTAGATGATGAGTACTAAGAAATATCATCCACTGCTGGTGAAAAAACATACTAGTACTGCCACTTTGGAAATCAGTTTGGTTTTCTGGGAATGTTTTACCTCAAGTTTCATGTGTAAAATAGTTGGGCATAAATCTATGGGAATCCATATCATATTATAGAGATATTTACTAGTTCCTATTCACTACTGCTATATTCACATTAGTAATAATTACAAAGTAGCATATATTTCCATAGTAGAGAAATTGATAATGAAAATATGGTATACTATAAAATCAAATATTACTAAGTTGTTAAAAAAACAAAATAATGGAATGAAACAACAACAAAAACAACAACAGAACCTAATTGTGAGTTATCCAGAACTTCAAAGACAAATGCAGTATGTATCAGCTTATATTTTGATATTTTAAGCCTTGACAATGGAATACAAGAATTAGGATGGAGGGAAGGATTTTATGAGGATAAATAAACAATATAAACAATTATGGGGGATATTTGGTGATGACATTGGAATGCAGCAATTTAATGGAGATAGGAAAATGAAGATGATAGAGGGGAATACTAAGGAGGACAGATATAAGCAGGAGTCAGATCACTTCTTAATGTATAACATAAAGAAAAAATAAAGGATATTAAAAAATGGGAGAGAATGACCAAACTAGACATCTCTTCCCACCAAATGAAATCTCCAACTCAAATATTGGCTATATCTACTATGTTTCTTGGCCAATGTGACCTCATTGTAATATTCCAATCATCTCAATCTATTGCTTAAACTATTGATTGATACATACAACTGATGATGGGTTTATTGTTGAAGACAACAATTTGATTTCTTTTGAACGTAGAGAAGACAAGCAGGTGCCTAACTGAAAGCTGTACCTTTTGAATAGTGTTGCTCATACTGAAATGAATTCTGAATGGTTACTGAGCAGAAACTTAAATGCCCACCCACCTCTATACTATTTGATCTACTGCAGTCAGCTGCCTATAAGATAAGCTGCTGCAATAGTGGTGCTTTCAAGGGAGTAAGCAACCACTATCTGACTGGATTTGAGACATACACAGTGAGACAGAACACATTTCTACCATTGTTCTCATGACTAAATACTGGAGTTTAAGGCTTAAAGCAGGTATCATTGTCTGCTATAGAAATGTAGCTACAAAATGATTCCTAATAACATTCTGTCATACCCATAGATCAGTATATTGCTCTACTGTCATCACAAAAGCTAGCATATACAATAGATTGGGCTAAGTAAAGAGAACCATGTCTGCACAATATACAGAGTGAAGGACTTTGGATCACGCTCTCATAAATGAGACACTGCTGTCCTATCTCTTCCTTCATGGCTCAGGGAAGATTTGTAGAAGACATAGTAGAAATATTATAAGGCACTGTGGTGCTGGGAGGAATGCAAGCAAGTCAGCAATGATGTCCAGATAGAGCAGGACTGATATACATATGGACTCATATAAATCAGGAAACCATGTGCAGGTTCTGCACAGGTTTTGCAGGTCAAAATTATTCAGGTTCCAACCACTAATAGCTATATCTGAATATGATCTACCTCACTAGGAAGCTCTCTCCATTTAACACATTTTACAATATAAAAAACTACTTTTTCCAGTACGGTTTCATGGGAATAGAATCCACACTAAACAAAGGCTTCAATCTAACATATAAATCAATGGTAATTTTGAATTTTTTGATTAATAATATACTATATTTTAACCATGCTGGTAATTTTCTGACATTATGCCTCCCAATTTAATACTTTGCTGGGCTTTTCTCTGTGAGCATGTATGAATGTGCATCTATGTGCTTCTTGTGTTTTTTTCTCATATTTCATTATTCCTTTTCATGTTTTCTAAGGGGTAGGATGAGAACATGAGGAATTAGATCATTGTGGAGGTAGAAAGGATATGGGAAGACAATGTAAGGAGGTATTAGAATATATTGAATGAAAAAAATCAATTTTGAAAAATTAGTAATTCAAACACTAATACAGATTCCATATTGATTCATCTTTAGGTACTAACATTTAATTAAGCTAGTCTTCAGAGGATATATTTCTATTGGTCAGAGCAAAATTGTGCAAGTCAATCCTCTACTACTACTCTGATACTCTCCAGGATGGAACTCTGTTTTGACTGGAGTTCATTTTATATAACCTGCCAACTCACTGGTGAGACAAATTATTTTTTCACTGAAACAGTGGGATTTCAACTCAGGAACTGTAACACACTGGGCATACATCCTATTTTGAGCAACATCCCTATGTGTCAATGGTTTGAAAAGCGTAAAAATCATTTGATTTGATTTGTATTGTCCTTTTGTTCAAACATGTAATATTTAATTACTCCAAAATATTTTTCTCTATTTACATCTCAGATAAATTAGTTATTTGTTCATTTATATCATCATTTAAACTCACTTCTTTGGTGACATTTTGATACATACTCACAAACTGCAGCCTAAGGTTCCTTCTAATTAGTGTAATCCAAAGTGTCCTCAGAGAAGTACTCCACGTTTATCTCTCCCAATGTGAAATTACAGGTCACAACATGGTAACTTTCATCTACTTTTTCTTCTTTGAAAAATTTAGTCCCTAAAACAAATGAAATAATGAAATTCACAGGTAAATCAATGGAACTAGGAAACATCATACTGAATGATGTATCCCAGACCACCAATACAAATATACTATTTGCTTATATGTGGACATTAGCTGTTAAGTCAATGATAAAAATGTACAATCTACAGAACCAGAGAAACTGGGTTTAGAGTAAGAGACTAGGAGTAATAGATAGGTCTTCTTAGGAAAGGGAACTAGAATAGATGGATACACATAGCACGGGATTGGAAAGTGAAGGAACCAGTAGTGATAATTAGTGAAGAAGTGAGTAGTGGAGGGAATATGGAGATAAGTAAAATTGAGAGCCCTTTTGTGGTTACTGTGGTAACATGAATATGAATATATGCATATGAATTTAATTTAAATGAATTCTTTGAACAATAAGTTTCTGGAATCAGAGGTCTTGGTTGCTTACCTTAGGTTAAGTAGCAACTCAGTGGCTTTGTGCATATCATAACAAGTGAGATGATCAGTCTATGAACATGGATATAACCCTATTCCCGAAGTCATGAGAACGAAGTCACATGCATATAACTGCTATGGTATGTGGAGCAGGAAAAAGGATAAAGGATAAAGAACAAATGTGGAGTGGCTCTTTGACATATTAAGTAACTGACTGAATAATGATGTTAGAATCCATTTCAACAAAGATCTGTCTCTATGTATCTATGTATCAATCAATCTGTCTGTCTGTCTATCTGTGTATCTATCTATCTACCTATCTATCTATCTATCTATCTATCTATCTATCTATCTATCTATCTATCTATCTACTTACCTACCTATTTATCTCTCTTAGAACCATTGTCCTTATGGATATAATAAAAATATTGCATCAGCAAACCTTCATGCATGTATTTCCTTATTTTATTTATTTATTTTGTGTTTACGTGTGAGAGTGTGTGTGTGTGAATTTCTTAGTGTGGTTTGCTCATACTCACCTTTTCTTCCCATTGCTTCCAGATGAAATCCTTCCCCGCCCATTCAGAAACAAATTCAACTGTAGTTTATAAAGCTGTGAATCAAGCAAGTTGTAGCATTAACAAGTCTGGATAAACTGCGTACTGATGCAACAGTGGTATGAAGGACATGAGAATAACCAGTCTATATTCTGGTTGAAATTTAGCCTTTTTCCCGAAATTGAAATGTATAAATTATTGTATTATGTGAATCAAAAACGTGTAGCCAAACAGATCATAGGCCCTAAGGGAAAGGCAAAGGTTATTATTCTGTCAAATGAATATAGTATTAGTCTAACTCCGTATGACTTATCCTTAGAACCACAGCTTAGTGTATTTTTCAACCCTCTTGAGAGAAGGTTCTTCTGCTAGCACATCATGCCTAACATAGAGATCAATATCTATTCAAGATGCAGGGAATAAAACATTGGTCAATTCCTGTCACAAAATAAAATGCCTATACCATGTCTCCCTATAAAGGTTGAGAATTCACTGTGGAAGACAGGCTGGCAGAATTTGACAATATCATCCTGAGTGAGGTAACCCAGTGCCAAAAAGACATGAATGATACATATTGACTTATAAGTGGATATTAGCCTTTAAATACAGATTCCATGTAACACTGTATAGGCCCAAAGAAGCTAAACAAGAAGTAAGGACCAAACAAGGAATCTTGAATTTCACTTAGAAGAGGGGATAAAATAACCAGAAAAGATAGATTCATGGTGGGAACTGAGAAGCAGGGGGAATATGGTAGGGAATGGGGATTCAGTATCTGGTGTTGCAAAGGTCAGGAGAGATGGCCATGAAAAAGAATGGAAATCTGCAACTGACAGGTATGAAGTAGACGTGAGAAGAGTGAGTTCCCAAAAATCAATGGGGATGACCATAGCTGTGACTCCTACACTGAAGAGACTAGGCAATGACTTCATTGGAGCAACAGAGACAACAACCTGCCCACAAAACTTTCAAATTCTTCCAAAATTTTAATGATCTACAAGAAATGTAGGCACGGGGTATGAAGCAAAGACCGAGGGAATTGCCAATCAATAACAGGGGCCAAATTGTGAGTCATCCCATGAGCAAGCACCAACCCCTGCCACAGTTAATAATATTCTGTTATGCTTGCAGACAGGAGCATGGCATGTAAGAGGCTCCACTAAGCAGCTGACTCAGACAACTACATCAACCCACAGCCAAAGAGTGAATGGAGCTTGGGAACGCTTATGGAAGAATAGTAGGAATGATTTCAAGCCCTGAAGGGGACAGGAACTCAGAAGAAAGACAAAGAGTATTAACTAAACTGGATCCTTGTGGCTCTTATAGTTTGAACCACAAACAATAGAACGTATACCAGGTGGACCTAGGCCTCATCACACATACGCAGCATATCTGCAGCTTGGTATTCATGTGGGTCCCAAAAAACTGAATCCTGCGCTAGATCCAAAGTTGTCTTCTCTATGTAGGATATGTTCTTCTGGTTAGGGTGTGTTTCTTCCCTCAGCGTGAGAGGTAGAATCACACCTTTCAAAGACTTGAAGTGTTAGTGTTGTGGGATACTTAGGCAGCCCCCACCTGCTCAGACGAGGAGAGGGAGAATGGAAAATGGTTGTGGGAGGGATGGTGACCCAGGAAGGGGACAGTAAGCAGAATGTAAAGGGAAGAAATAAAATATAAAATTAAATTTAAAAAGTGACAAATGATTTTTCACATACATACGTCATTGTTGGAATCAATATATAAATATATAACATCATGGGTCTGTATTTAATGGGAAGGAAGTGTTTAAAAACAATGGTATAAATATAAAGGGAAAATAATAACAAACTAAGTGTCTTAGGGTTTGACTTCTTTGAACAGAAACCATGACCAAGGACACTCTTATAAACATGACATTGTATTGGGGCTGGCTCACAGGTTCAGAGATTCAGTCAATTATCTTCAAGGTAGGAGCCTGGTAGTGTCCAGGCAGACATGGGGCTGCAAGAGTTGAGAGTTCTACCTCTATTCTGAAGACAACTAGCAGAAGAATGTATTCCAGATAGCTAAGATGAGGTTATTAAAGACCATGCCCACAGTGACCCACCTACTCCAATGAAGCTATACCTCCTAATAGTGCCACACACTGGGCCAAGCATACACAAACCACCACAGTGAATTAAATGGTGATGGTTGAGGAAACTGAGATTGAGGAGTGAACATGAGGAAGGATGAATATCCCTACAGTCATTTTGAAAAAGGCATATGGAAATAAACTTCTGCCAAAGAGGTTTCACTGTAAAAATAGACATGTAAACATATTTCAAATAGGGTTAAGAAGTAATAAGGTGATGATTTCTCCACTGGACACTATACCCTAACAAATACATAGTCCAGTGCCAGAATTACGTTGTCTACTTTGAATTTATTTTCCAGAGATTTCCCATATAGTCCCGCCATTAAAAACCATTTTAGTTACCATACAGAATTTGAATGTAAGACCCTATTGCTGAAGTCAACACATGCTTAAGTCAAAGAACAGACATAAATTTATCTAGCATTGACCTAAAAGCTTGATTCTACTGTGTATCTTAGTGGATAACTTTCTTATTAAAAGAATAGATGAAGCAGGCTACTGGAGGAGCAATGTAATCACCACTTTTTCCAAGCTTGGAAATACATCCTGCCAATGAATTCCAATGGCTACAAGGATGAACTGCCTATCATGAGAAAAACAACATTTTTAGTGGGATTTATGTCCCAAAATGAAATCTATACTTGGCACAGTTTTCAGGAGTAGGATGCTGCACCTAAACAGGGACTTGGTACTACTTGTACACCTACACCTACTATGGAGCTAAGGCATATTAATTTAAATCAACTCATAAATAATAATCATACCTGTAAATTATTGTACCCATGAAAAATATTCAGAGACTAGAAAATCAGGAATACAAATGAATAAACTACGAGTAGGCACAGTTTATTGTTAAAATGGGAAGGCAATGATTCTTGTTTATATTATATAAGTTCATATATGCAATTTTCAGATTCAGCACACATAGCATTTTCTATGTAAAACTATGTGGCATAGTAATAATGATATACACAAAATAGTTGATAGATTCCGTAAACGTATTGGACAGTTCTTTCCATGGATTCATGTTTAATAAATAATAAAAACAATGTATACAGAAGAAAGAGCCATCCTGATAGACATTAATGCTTTTGTGAGCTTACGTGGGGGAAGGATAACAGCAAAGGCAATGGGAATGATGCATCATGATTCCAAATTTCTAGCACCAATATACTATGTCAGTTTTATGATGTTTCCCTTGACCATTTGTGGGTATTCCTTGAAAAAAGAGAGCTCACATTGTTGAAATGCATAAAATAATACTAGAAAACAAGTAATACTGTAATTAATCAATTTGTTGTACAGCAGTTTCTTTATGTGGCATTAAACATTCTCTTAGTCCTCTGACAGTACACTACAATAGCAAAATAGGTAGATTCAAAATTCTTAACATCACTAAAATAAGACAATTTTGGTCTTAGGTGTTATTTAAACTTCGGTTCAATCCATGAGTTACATTCTTACTAGAAAAGAGTCTTAGGAACTAAATTCTCCAAATTAGAATTTTATACACAATTCTTTAATGAATTCTCATCCACTTCTTATATATGAGTGATTTTGAAAGCCATTTTTACAGTATGGAGAATAATTTCACTAGGGAAAATAAATCTGTGAGACAACTAAGGTTGAAAATGAGAGGACTACTTCGAGAAGCAATACTGTAGCTAAATAAAAATTAAATTTCAGACAATATCTATGAGCTTGTGAGATTCAAAAAACTTATCAGGATATTTGTAATAATTATTTCATCCTCACATGTTTTTCTTTTTACTTTTTCCCAATTTTTATTAAATTGGATATTTATTATTTACATTTTAAATGTTATTTCATTTCCCAGTTCCATGTCCATCAGACCCCTAACTCCCCCTCCCCTTGTAAAAGGCTGTTCTCCTCCCGATCCACTCACCTTATTGCTCCCCCAACATTGTCCAACACTGGGGGTCCAACATTGGCAGGGCCGTGGACTTCCCCTTCCACTGGTGCCCCAACAAGTCTCTTCACAGCCACATATGCAATTGGAGCACATGGTCAGTCCATATATATTCTTTGGGTAGTGGTTTAGGTCCTGGAAGCTGTGGTTGGTGGGTATCATTGTTCTTAGGAGATTTAAAGCCCCTTCAGCTCCTTCAGTCCTTTCTCTAATTCCTGCAGTGGGGGGTCCCATTCTCAGTTCAGAGATTTGCTGCTAGCATTCACCTCTCTATTTGACATGCTCTGGCTGTGTCTCTCATGACAGATTTATATCCAGTTCCTGTCAGCATGCACTTCTTAGCTTCATCCATCATAACTAGTTTTGGAGGCTGTATATGCATGGGCCACATGTGGGGCAGGCTCTGAGTGGGTTTTCCTTCAGTCTATGCTCTAAACTTTGCCTCCCTATGCATTCCCTTGGATATTTTTAAAGAAGGAGTGAAGCATCCTCATTTTGGTCATCTTTCTAGAGTTTCATGTGGCCTATGCATTGCATCTTGGATAATTCGAGCACTTGGGCTAATATCCACTTATCAATGAGTGCATACCGAATGTGTTTTTCTGTGATTGGGTTACCTCACTCAGGGTGATATTTTCTAGTTCCATCCATTTTCCTATGAATTTGATGAAGTCATTATTTTTGATAGCTGAGTAATATTCTATTGTGTAGATGTTTCACATTTTCTGTATCTATTCCTCTGTTGAAGGATATCTGGGTTATTTCCAGCTTCTGGCTATTTTAAATAAGGCTGCTATGAACATAGTGGAGCATGTGTCTTTGTTGTATGTTTGAGAATCTTTTGGGTATACGCCCAGGTGAGGTATAGCTTGGACCTCAGGTAATGGAAAGTCCAATTTTCGGGGGAAACGCCAGACTGATTTCCAGTGTGGTTGTACCAATTTACAGTCCCACGAACAATGGAGGAGTGTTCCTCTTTCTCCACATCCTTTCCAGCATCTGCTATCACCTGAGCTTTTGATCTTAGCCATTCTGACTGGTATGAGGTAGAATCTCAGAGTTGTTTTGATTTGCATTTCGCTGATGACTAAGGATGTTGAACATTTCTTTAGGTGTGTACAATTCTGAGAGTTCAGACAAGATTAGCACTTCTGCTCACGTTCCTTCCCCAAGAGGAACCCCCGGGCAAAGGGACTTAGGAGCAATAAGAGGCATGAGCCTACTGATTTTTGCTTGTGCTGAGAGCTAAAAATCAGTGTACAGGAGCACCTAGACACCTGAGAGCAGAAGAAAGTCCAATTCTTCTGCTCCAAGTGACTGTCTTGGTGAACTTAGGACACACAAAAACAGAAGTTATTTGGGACAGGGCACTTCTGGTTTCTGGCTGTGCCCAGAGTTGAACCAATCTCACAGCTCTCTACACCCAAATCCCATGGTGGGGGAGAGCTGTACTCTCAGAAGTTCAGACAATCCTGAGAGCTCAGGTGAGACTGTGACTTCTGTTCATATTCCTGTCTAAAGAGGAACCTGCCTAGTCCCCTCTGAATATAGGAATACAGTAATATAGGAGTAGTCAGCAGCAGGAACCTTCTGGTTTCTGCATATTCCAAGAACTGTACTGATCAGGTCCCACAGCTCCCTGCAAACAAATCCCCTGGGGGAGAGAGCTGGACACTCAGAAGTGTGGACAATCCTGAGAGCTCAGATAAGACAACTAATTCTTCCCACATTCCTGACCCTAGAGGAATGCCTAGCCCCTTCAGTACACGCTGGGCATAGGCACCTAGGAACAGTCAGGGGGAGATATAGAGACAAAGTTTGGAGCAGATACTGAGAAAATGGCCATTCGGAGCCGGCTCTACCTGGGGATTCAGCCCATATACATATAGCTACCAAATCCACACAGTATTGCTTATGCCAAGAAGTGCATGCTGAGAGGAGCCAGCTATAGCTATATTCTGAAATGCTCTGAAAGAGCATGGCGAATTCAGAGACAATTGCTTGCAGCTAACCATTGAAATGAGGTTAGGGTCCCCATTGGAGGAGATAGAGAAAGGAATGAAGGAGCTTAAGGGTGTTGCAACCCCATAAGAACAATACCAACCAACCAGAGCTCCCAAAGAGTAATTCACCATCAGAACAGTACTCATGGACAGACCCATGTATTCAGTTGCCTATGTAGCAGAGGATGGTTTTGTTGGGGACCAAAGGGTGGAGAATTCCTTGGTTCTGCCAAGGCTAGACCCTCAGTGTAGGGGAATGTCACGGCAGGGTAGTGAGAATGGGTGGATGGTTTGGTGGGGAACACCCTCATAGAAGAATTAGCTAGGGTAAGGGATAGGGTGGTGGTTATATCCAGAAAACCTCAAAAGGGAATAACATTTGAAGTGTAAATAAAAAAATATTCAAGAAAATAAATAAATAAATAAAATGAAATTTGAGAACCATTACACTGTCGTGTTTTATGTGTGTATAAAATCAACTGCTCATTGAATTGTGCTTTCTTTTTGGACTTTGAATTCTTATCCACTGGTCAAAAATGTATAATAATTATGTACATACATTCTGTAATATATAAAATACGTGTTTGATCCTTTATATGTGCAATTTATTCTGGATTTTTTCTCAACTTTACTCAAGTTGAGTTTTCTGTAATTAGAGAACATCAGTTGAACTGTGTCTACCAGGTAGCCTGATTAAAAATCTGTAGGTCATTTTCATAATTTATGATTGATATGAGAGGACCCAGCCCCCTTTGTGTGGCCCTATACCTGGTTAGGCTTTATTGGTGTGTATAAGGAATCATTCTGAACTACCCACAGGGAGCAAACTGGTAAGCAGTAGCATGGCTTCTGCCTAAGTCCCTGCTTCCATTCCCTGCCTTGAGTTAATGTCTTGTCTTCACTCCACGATAGTGTATGACTTCAAACTTTTAAGATGAAATAGACACTTTTATACCCCAAGGAAAATATTTCTTTTACTACTGTACTAAGTATCATTTGTGACAATTCTGCAATCTAAATGTTAGACTTATAATAAATCAAGATTACATAGAGTTTTGTAGATACTTTCAGAAGAACAAAGAATTACACCTGATGTAATGAATCAGAGAGTGAAGAGCAAAACTATATGTCTTAATAAATACAAATGTCATTGAAAGACAAAGATTACTTCTGTTGGATTTATTGCTCACAGTAACCAAAAAAGCATATAAAAATAATAGGCTAGTAGAATTCTTTCTTCTTCCTCTTAAAAATATGATGACATTGTTGAAGCTATCACATATTTCATCTGCTGGACATAAAAAAAATCAAGCTTTAACTAACTAGAAAATTATTTCTGTTAGCTATATTGAATACTAATATAGAGTACTATTCAATTGCTAGCAAAACATGATGATTTTTAGCTATTGAAGGACATTGCAATCTACAATAATGACATGTGAGGCAAAATGTACCGATGGTGAAATAGCACTGAGACTGTTTATAGGCCTAAACAACCACTTTATTGCAGTTGAGGCTTTCTTCAAAGAGTGAGGAATCAGTCCTGGAACTGCAAACATAATTAAAATGCATGCTGAGGGAACTTTTAGGTCCCAGAATAAAATCATTTGATGCTATTCTAAATGGTCAGTTTCACACACACAAATACATCTTTTATTATATCCAGTAGTTTTTGCCATTCTTAGTGTTTGTTTACATGTAATTAATGTTGCATTTAGTGTTGATCATTACACAAATGAATAGCCACCAGAAACTCCAAGTACACTCCAAATGTGTACTCATCTATTGTTCAGTCTCATACCTGGGCTCCCTTAGCACTGATGACTGCCTGATGCACGAGGGTCACTTTTCCTTAGAAATGTAGCCACTGGTAAGGATACAGAGAACATATTTTGAATTAAGAGAGACAACATATGACAACGTCAGAGCCAGAATTACATATATGGTAACAAATATTAATGACATTTTGGAAGAAAACAAGAATGTTCATTCTTTTGCCTACTTATTATATTATTAGGAGTCGATTCAAGGGAAAGAGTGAAGGAGAAAAATGTAACAAAAATGGAATATCAATGGTTAAATATGTTCATTTGAATATCATCTTAATTTATATGTAAATTTTCCTTAATTTTGAACAAGACCTACTGCTACTGATGGGCCCCACAACGGTGACAGGACAAAAAAATTAGCACAAATGAATTCAGTAAGTTTCATGTATAACAAAATTACTATTTAAGAAATCATAGAAAAACATGCCATTCACAAACCATGCAAGCACACATGCACACACACCCACACATGAACACACACACATCCAAAACATAAAAGGGTATGCTGATAATTTAAGAAAGTAAAAATATTAAAGAAATTTCAGGATAAAATTCCTCCATGGTTATGAGATAACAGAGCTATTAAATTACAAATGGCATTCTTCCAAAAGCAGTTCACACATTTATTGTAATCTCCAACCAAAATTTTCATACACAATTAAAAATGTTATTGTAATTTCATATAGGAACAAGAAGTTCCACTTTGGCCAAAAACAAACAGAAAAAGAAAAACAGCAACAACAACACAGTAACAGCCATGCATAATAGAACAGAATGAATTATCAGGATCCCAGATATCACATTGTCCTATACAGCTGAAGTGCAAAGTCTACACAATATATCAGAAAAGGTAATACATGAATCAATTGATTAGAAATGAGGACTTACATATAAT